>NC_057713.1:53861304-53922210 GCF_004010195.1 Chiloscyllium plagiosum | reverse complement strand
CCAACGCCCCTCCCCCAAGTCCCTCCTCCCTACCTTTTATCTTAGCCTGCTGGACACACTTTTCCTCATTCCTGAAGAAGGGCTTATGCCCGAAACGTCGATTCTCCTGTCCTTGGATGCTGCCTGACCTGCTGCGCTTTTCCAGCAACACATTTTCAGCTCTGATCTCCAGCATCTGCAGTCCTCACTTTCTCCTCCTCAACCTTAAGTTAACTTCCTTCTTCCTCTTGACTAGATGTTCCACATCCCTTGTCATCCAAGGTTCTTTCAACATATCATCCCTTCCCTGCTTCAGTGGCACAAACCTGTCCAGCACTATCAGCAGGTGCTGCCTAAACAACCTCCACGTTTCTGTCATGCATTTCTCTGAGAACATCTGTTTCCAATTTAGGTGCTGCAGTTCCTGCCTAATAGCATTGTAATTCCGCCTCCCTCAATTAAATACTTGGCAATACTGCCTGCTCCTATCCCTCTCTATGAGTATAATAAAGGTCAGGGTGTTGTGATCACTATCACCGAAATGCTGTCCTACCAAGAAATCTGACAATTGGCCTGGTTCGTTGCCAAGCCCCAAATCGAATATGGCCTCTCCTCTAGTCGGCCTATCTACATATTGAATCAGGAACCCTTCCTGGATACACCTGACAAAACCTGCTCCATCCGAAATATTTGAACTCAGTAGGTTCCAATCAATATTGGGGAAGTTAAAGTCACCCATGACAATAACCCTGTTACTTCTGCACCTTTCCAAAATCTGCCTCCCAATCTGCTCCTCTGTGTCTCTGTTGCTACTGGGGGTTGTCTGTAGAAAATTCACAATAAAGTGACTGTTCCTTTCCTGTTTCTGACTTCCACCCATACTGACTCTGTAGACAAACCTTCCTCGGCGACCTCCCTTTCTGCGGCTGTGATACTATCCCTGATTAGCAATGCCACTCCTCCACCTCTTTTACCTCCCCACCCCCATTCCTTTTGAAACGTCTAAACCTTGGAACATCCAACAACCATTCCTGCCCCTTAATCACCATAATAAATATGAGCAACTTGACAATTTCAAATGCATAATGTTTTGACATTTGGTTATCCTAATTATATGAAAAAAAGATTCCTATTTGAAAGAAATATTTTTATTTAGCAAAGTTTACTTAATTTGTTTCAGCAGAATCCCAAGTCAGTCAAGAGTCCTATCTTTACACCTACTACTGGGAGACACGAGCATGGCCTGCTGAACCTCTACCATGCCATAGAGGGTGCAAACCACCTTCACGTCCTGGTAGTCAAAGAGTTTGAAATGCCTCTCTATCGAAAATATTGGCCCAATCACATTATGTTGGTACTACCTGGCATGTTCAATGATGCAGGGGTGGGTAAGTAAGTCTGCTTTATTTGTAGGGTTATGCTGTAGTGAGCAGTAAGTGTTTCATATTTTACTGGATAACATGCTGCATAACATGATTTATATGTGTTTTGAAGTAGATAAATTTGCAGAGTCCATAAATCTTTCTCACTGAATAGTTGTGACATTGTATTTTAAAATTGGCATGTGGTTCATGTGATTGATTCTGTATGTTTTCATGGCAGTTAATTTATATTGCTCTTGTTTATTTTTAACAATCAAGTTAGACAATTTATGAATGCATATGTTTGGAATTTTTTTCACTAATGAGATCTTCTCATGGAAACAAAAATAATATAGTTGACACACAATCCAGAAGCATGAAGATATTAGGATGATTTTTGCATTTGACTTGTAAATCAAAGAATTCCTCATTTGTCTATTCTTTGTCTGCTTCAAGTTGGTCCATTGTCAAGTACAACAGAATTGCAGGGCAGTCATACTGGACTTGAAACTCTGTTTCTTTCTCCACAGATACTGCCAGACACGCTGAGTTTCTCCAGTACTTCCTGTTTTTAATCATAGTAGAAGGAGCACTTCTTTAAAAGCTTTGTCCTTGTGGAAATTATATGAATCTCTTCCACGTTTTGTTTTGTTTACTGACAATAGCAATCTCTCAACGCCCTTGTCGATTAGACGAGATTTATTGGGTGGAATTTTCTTCTTTGAGATTAAGTGCGGGGTGGTTGTAAATCTGGGAGGAACTTCCACTCTAGACCTGGTTGTGTTTTCCTGAAAGATTACACTTTCTCAGCTCATTACATACGTGTGTTGAGGTTTTTGAGTTCAGCCCCTTTTGAGTTTAACTCTGTTTGTCTGCTCCAGTCGGGTTTGTTAGCATTGGCCAGTGTGGCTGCCTTGCTTGGGCAGGCTTATTGGCCTGGTCAGACGTCACCTGTAAAACTGCAAGTATTAAACAGCAACAAGCCAGACTGATTATGTCTGAGACTTCCCATGAGCTGATTGTCATGGAGAGGCTACACTCCTAACATGAAGTGTTTTTATAAAGAACCACCATGGTTTTGAAGGAACCAAGTAACTTAAAACTGGTGTTTGGAGGAAGAAATCAACCAGGTACATGCCTCATATATATGTATAGTTGGGTGTGCGAAGACATTGGTTTCCCAGCGTTTTGGCTAGCAGGATTGCTCTTGTAATTCTACTGGGCTAGAGCATTAATGAGTATTCATAATAAGTTAATTGAATGCAAAACGGTTTCCTGAAGACAGAAAAGTCACTTGAAAAGTTTTCAGAATTTAAAAGCATACTTCAACCCGCCTTGGGGAAACTGAATTGTGCCTCCCACCCGATTAAGCTCCCCTTCTAAATGCTCTGAGCAAACCCTGAAAATTATTTACTACTTCAATTTTGGTTTCAATCTGCAAGCAGCATTGTATTTTGTTGTGATTTGGGACCATCTCCATCGATCATTCGTACTTTTGAAGTTTTCCTAACTGCACAACCTCAAGAGAATATAAAGTTTTGCTTCACCATTCCAGAAGGCATGTCCAAATGTCCAAAGATAAGACCACAGGAACTAGTGAGAGTGAGCCTTTGGATTCCACAGCCAACTTTGTGAACACACACTCGAGCAATTTGTCTGTTAGATCAGGAAGAAGGACTTCATAAAATGTTTCAGAACCATGCCAGTATTGGAGCATAAGTTGAGGGAGACTCAATCTCACTTCAAGAACTGGTGTTTTCCTCTAGGGATGCAAAACCAAGTTCAGAATTGCTTCTGGATCTTGAATCCACCCCTAGAGGGGTTGGGGTAAGGATGGGATGATGCAACCACATTGAAACTTTCATAGGAGAGCTCCCTTTAATTAGAATGGAGACAGGTTCCCATCCAATTAATGATGATCGGTGAACTCCCAAGCTGGAGGACCCATCAAGATCCATCCAGCTTGACTGGAGCAGCAGCCATCAAGAAAGGGAATTTCAAATCATAGGCATTCTCCTGCTACCTTTTTAAAATCTTTGATAATAAATAGATTTAGTAATCAGGCTACCATTGTCATTGCTGCACCTAAATTGGCCCGTCTTGGTGAGGGAAAGTGTAAAGCAACTGTAAAATTAAGGTGTTAATGACTTGATTGGCATACTATCTGCAGGGCTAATTTCTGAACTATGTCCAATCTGGCTGTAAGTTCAGTCCCAAAAATGTCTTACTCCAGCTTCAGCTTAAAATGGTTCTTTTGGGAGGCAAACATGAAAGCCCACTTCCCCAAGATTTGTCCCAATCGAACCATATCCTATTTTTCTCCCCTCCTCCTCCACCTCCTGTCCCGACCGTCTCCCCACTCCCAATGCCAGCAGTTAAATAAAGGAAATGCCCTTTTTATGTCAAGGAGAAACATTAACCTATTGCAGATCACTTAACAGTAATCGTATTCCATTAATTTGAAATGAGAGAAGAGTACAGCTACAATTTTTAGTGATGGTTAATTATTATTTTTTTCCACTTAATATCATACTTTGAACCAATAGCAATCTTAACAATACTTTTTCAGCAATTATTCAGAATATTAGATTAGCAAATTGTGTAAACTCATTGTTTAAATTCTGACCTCTTTAGGTGCTGCCCACTTTCTAATCAAAGAACTTTCATATCACAATTTGGAATTGGAACGAAACCGTCAAGAAGAGATGGGCGTCAAACGACAGTGTGTGTGGCCATTTATACTTGTCATAGATGACTCTTGTGTCCTTTGGAATGTTCATAATATATCAGAATCAGACAGGTAGGAAAGACAAATAAAGCACTTTATTAATGGCAGAATATATTTATTTAGAGAATTGCTTCTTTACTTGCAGGTTTATTGTTTCTCAAACTAAAATGATAGAGAGCAATAGAATACATAGCAGGGACCTCCTACTGTGATTATTCCTTTTTCCTTGCTGGGATTTTTATTTCCTGTTGACCTGCAACAGTTAAGACTTGGAATAAAGCAAAATGAAAGGAATGATTGCAAACTTTTGAAATGCATGACAAGGAAGTCAATAGCTGTCAAGCAAAAAGGTTCAGATATGTATCCTTTGATGAACGAACATATATGCTTTTGGTCTGATCCACAGCATCACTTAAACGCTCTGTAAGCACTTCTAACAGTGGTTTACAACAAAGTGTCTGCAAATGTGTAAAGCTAAATATAGGCCTTGATTTTCTGATCTCTGGATAGTTGGAAACTGGACATGCCTACAAAGTTGCACATTGGGACCATTCTCCAAGTTTGTGTGCTGACTCTATGGGAATTGCCCAGGACGTTAAAACATCCAATGGGCAATTCTCCACCTCCCAGGATACTGTACAAAGGTTTCCAACATTTAATTAGGGTCTGAGACTTGGGAGAGAAATGATTTGCATAGCTGAATAATTACCCAGGAAATCCCAGACAGATTGAAACCACGTCTAACAACTAGATGATGGTTCAGCTTTGTAAATACCCCACGAAGTACCTCCCATTCTTCCATATCCTTCAGAGGTTCAAATGCTTTTCATTTTGGATATCCGCATTAAATATTTCTAGGCCAGGCATTGCAGAACTAAATAAAAAATTACTAACTGTATTTGTTTTGTGCTTTTAATAAGACATCCTAAGGTTCTTCACAGGACCACTGTGAAGCATAAATCTGTGAGCCCATAAATAAAATTGATGAAATACTTTTTTGGATTCCCTCATAGAGACTGTCCCACCCATCACTGGTTGAATATCAGTTGTTGGAGGATGGTGGAAATGAATGCCCTCGCGGACATTAATTGGTGGATGAGACAGGAAGACCGTCTGCAGGGCTTCCAGCCCTGGCTTATTTGGGGCAAAGGTAGGAGGCAATGAGGTACTCATTCAACACCCTCCTGCCTGATTAAATTCTCTCCCCTCCAAGTTTGCCTCGAAAGAGAGCATTAAATCCCACTCATAGTGTCCAAATAAAGATTAGAGGATATTCATATAAGCACCTTCTTGCTTCTCTCTGAAACATCTAAAACAAATTTAAAGATAAATTGTTTTGAAATGCAGTCATTATTATCTAGACAAATGCTGCAGTCATTTTCAGAATAATAAGTTTTCATAGACAGGAATCAGATGAAGTGGTGGATGCTGCCTGAATTGCTGTGCTCTTCCAGCACCACTGATCCAGGAATCAGATGAAGCTTATTGTTTTTATTGTTAAGAACTGCTGTGTGTTAGGAATGTGGACATGTAAAATGAAATGGCTGTGTACAAGTTTTTGACCAACAGATTTTTTTAAACAGTGAAACGAAGGAACCCATAGTTTCCACAAAGAACGTTTCCTTGAAGACTGTAATGCTGCACATTGAGGCCACACCAAAGATTACTCATTATGCACTCTGTGGAATTCAAAAATGGAACAGCAAGCTAAATGCTAGCAAATTGAGGATGCCATTCTCTCGCTGTCACATACATGACTTTATACTGTTGAATGTTGACCTGACACAGAATGTACAATATGATCTAAACAGGTAAGTTTCAATGAACTCATAGATTTTATCAAATGTTTATATTTTTTAAAAATCAATTTCCATTAAAGCCAAGGTTCAAACCAAGTTAGTTTTACAATAAATCATTTTTTCAAGTCAAATACAAAAATTAAGAGAGAGAGCAACAGAAAATAAAATTGATCATGAGATTAGGGTCTTTGTATTATCATGGTTTAATAAACAACCATTATAGTTTATTTGCGTAAATGAGGTTTGGCATTGGACTTCTAAGTCTTGTCACTATACAACTTAATTCAGTTAATTGTTTCAAATTGCATAGCTGACAATTGTTTTGAGATATGTTTTCAGGAAAGAAGTGGTGAGGCTTTGAGTTTGGTAGCCATCTCACAAAAGAACAGGAGAATTGATCACATTTGTTTTCAAGTGACTCCGGACTGTAATTTTGTGTAAAGCATTGAAGTAACTATGGTATTTGGGGCTAAGAAAATTCTGACAAAAGTTTTGTCCTGTAGCCAGCACATTCTGAGGTTCTAACTCCTGCTTGCACTGCATATTTTGGTCAAATTGTGACTTGGTCAAGAATTAGAATGTTGGCAAGGGCTGAAGTGAGCAGCAAACTGGCCTGAACTGGGAGCGTAATTTATTCTAAGTCTCAGATTTAATCTGCATGCCTCCAGCCAGTTACCTGTTTGCCATGAGTGAATTCTCAAGTGGCAAGAGATCGGTGACAGAGATTGACAGAAATGTTCCTGACACTTCTGTAAGTTGTGGGATGAAGTTTTGGAATGGTGGCAAAGCCTTTGCTAAGTTTTCCACAATAGTTGCTCTAATCTAGTATAAAAAGCAGTTTATCATAAATCTCAGAACCTGTTCATTTACAAAAGGACTCCGACAGACACTGAGAGCAATTGATTCAGCCCTGAGCACAGAAATGTGTGGGGACAAAGTAGATTGGTTAGTAAATGCTCCTTACTTGGCTGCAAAATCATCCCAGTCTTGCTCATGGTAGGTAGGCCTCATTATTCTCCACCCTTAGCCATTCTTCCTCAAAGTTCATCCATGCATTTGAAATCCCTTCCTTCATACTCCCTAGACCAATCAATATTTCTTCCATGGCCTGATGCATCCTCAATACCCTCTCTTACTGTATTCATTACATGCAGGTTTGGAAAGTCTGTCAAGACCTTCATATACTCCTGAAACGAACAAAATAAGAAAACCTCTTTTGATAGTGTTTGTTTAAACATTTGCTTCTCACAATCTTATTAAAGTCAGAGTCATCCGTAGTAAAAATGTGGGAGGCAGGGCATTGTGATAATGTCACTGGACATTATGTCATTCAGATGCCGAAGCCAATGCTCTGGTAGCATGAGTTCTTACCACACCATGGCAACTGGTGGAATTTAAATTTAATTCATGAATTTGGAATTAAAAACAAGACCAATGCCAACCATTATTATTTGTCATTAAAAGAGTCTGATTCACTAATCATTCACTTTCCTTCTTCAACAGAAGAGTATCTGCCTTCCTAGCTCATCTTGTCTATATGTGACTCCAGACCCAAAGCAATAGGGTTGACTCTCAATTGCTGACAGGAGTGTCCAAGCAACTTATTCAGTTCCATCAGTCTTCTACAATATCTAAGAAAAGGAATTAAGTTGGACAGACCACCCAGCGTCATGGTGGGCACGAATTGTTGATGACAAACCCAGCCTGTTTACCCTGCAAACTCACCCTAATGTCTGGAAACTAGTGACAAAATTGGAAGAACTGTGTCGCAGACTAGTCAAGCACCAGCCTGACATAATCATACTTACGGAATGATACCTTACAGACAATGTCCATGACCATCCCACCTCAGCTGGAGACACAACAGGATACAATTAGGAGGGATTTGCCCTAGGGTTCCTCAATATTGACTGTGGGATCCATGTGGTCTCATGGCATTAGATCAAACATAGGCAAGTAAACCTCCTGCCTGTTCCCCACCTCAGCTGATGAATCAACATTCCTCCATGTTGAATACCACTTGGAGGAAGTAATGAAAGTGGCACGGACAGTGGGTGACTGTTTTCAATGTCCCTCTCTAAAATATATGGTAGTTAAAGTGGTAGATAGAGTTTTGAAATATCTAGAGTTGCTCTGAGGAGCTGACACAAAAGAGAATTTGACCCATGGAGTCTAATAGCCTTGGTATTATATACCTGTAAGCTAGTTTCAAGGGCTGAATGACTTACATACTCCTATTTCTTATGTTTTTATCGCCACAAACGTCTCAGTAACACCAGTAATGACTGACCTCACAATTTCCTAAAGGATGTAATCCTTAGATTGGATCTCTTCTTTCATGGGAAAGGCCAATTTTAATAAGGCCAGATAAGATTTGACCAAAGTAAATTAGGAGCAGGTATTTTTAGGTAAATCTGTGTTAGAACAGTGGTATGCATTCAAAAAGGAAATAGGGAGAGTACTGGGTCAACATGTTCCAAAGCAGAAAGGATGGGAGCGACAAATCCATGCAATCCCTGGATATCGAGGGATATTCAGGATTGCATAAAGAGAAGAAAGGAGGCTTGTGGCAGATACCCAGGCTTGAAACAGCAGAAGCCCTAGTGGAGTATAGAATATGCAAAGGAGAATGTTATAAAGGGAAATTAGGAGAGCAAAATGGGAGCATGAAAGGATAATGGCAAGTAGAGTAAAAGAAAATCCTAAGTTACTAAAAGTAAAAGGAAACCTTGAGAAAGAGTAGAGCCCATGACGGACGACAGTGATAATTTGTGTATGGAACCTGAGAACATAGTGTTCTAAGTGAATGCTTTGTGTTGATGTTCACTAGTGAGAGGGATGATATGGGTATAGAAAACACAGAGAAAGACTTGATATGATTAAGGAAGTTAGCATAGGCAGAGAAGAGATTCTGAGTGGTCTGTCAAACTTAAAAATAGATAAATCTCAAGGGCCAGATGAATTGTATTGCAGGCGTTTGAGTGAGACAAGGAAGGAAATGGCAAGGAGTTTGTCAATAATTTTCAGTTTCTCCCTGGCCACAGGAGAGGTGTCAGTGTTAATCAGTGTATCTACACCACAGTGCTGCAACAGTCAAAGAAGTGGCTCATCACAATCTCTCAAGAGCAGTTAGGGATGGCAGTAAACAAAGACCTTGCCAGCAATGAAGTCATGCAGTGAAGGAAGAAAAGTCAGACTAGAAATAAATTGAAATATGTTTGCCTTCCTGGTGTCTGAAATTCTTATCCCCTTGGAAAAGGGGATTGATTATTCAGAACTCTGTAGCTCAATTTGTATCCTTGTACAAAGAGAATTTCACTGTAAGTGGCTCCTCTGTTTCTAATAGGTATACCTGTGAAGACATTGACTTCAACCTACGGACAAACAGCAGTGGTTTACTTATTTGTCGATTTAATCACTTTAGTCTCATGAAGAAATGCATCCAGGTTGGAGGGCATAAAGACTTTGTCATAAAACCAAAGATTATGGTAAGGAATAGCAAACAAGGGTTTGATGCTCAACAGGAATATGTTAAACCTGACTTGGATACTCTTGCAAGAAGTTAAAGTGAACTATCAGTATGTGTCATCAAATGTTAAAAATGTGTGAAAGGCAAATTGTTTCATTGTAATCAAGCATTTTAGGATGTCTACCTACATAAATGGTGCACAATATAAGTGTAAGTTGTTTTAATAATGAATGGAAGATTAAAGGTAATCTAAAATTCAGGATTTTTACGATCGAATACCCTGACTCAACATCATTTTGCCATTTCTACAGGAGTCATCCACATGACCTCTCTCATTATCTATCATCATTCTAATGGAGTTCTGAGTAATTTTGTATGGTTTACCAATTTCCACTACAAACCATATTGGAATGACCAAAACCTAATTCAGACAAGGTTTTGATTCTATTCGCTGAGATCTTATAATTATTATCATTGACAATCATTGTGAAAAGAAAGAACTCCCAATAATCTATTAGTACTTATTACTAACAACTAGCTATTATTAAAAATTCTCAGCACATTTCCCTTCTATCATTTTAAATTCTTCCTAGAAACTAGAGAAGGCTTATTCCTTTTGGCCTACCGTAATGCTTCTCAAGAGTAGCCGTAGGTAAGGCTGGCAGTAAGCAGTTGATTCCTGGTTATTCATAAACTTTAAAAAGAGCTCAAGTATTGGTGCAAGGTTATAAACAGTATTATATTTTTTATTGCTGTTGGATTTTTTTCTATACAGAGGACAGTGAGATGGAGTAAGTTAGCAAGTGCATTTCTATCCATTAATGGAACCTAGAATTGAATCCAATAATATTTGAATATCTTCTTACTTCCTTTCAGATATAAGGGTGTTATTTGGATTTTGCGCATTCTCCACTTTTGTTGTTTGTGAATGCGTCAAGCTAATCTCCTCAGGTTAATGCAGAAAAAGAGGGAGATCAGATCCTAAACCAATCTGCAAACTTTGACATAACTAATGACCAATCATCCAAAAACGTTGCCTCAGCTTGCTAAACGTAATGAGCAGAGATCCCTCAATAGCATGGCCATTTATTAGGTATTGCTATTTCCATTTAAATCTGTTTTGCACATTCTTAATTGTTTCACTGTCATTTTCATTTTGCATCACTACTTTCCTTACTAAAACTTGAAATTCTAGCTAATAATTTAATTTCAATTTTCTTATAGGCTGGAGAAGATTTTGTGTTATCTTCCCCCACTAGGAGGCAATTCTTTTGAAATGACTGCCCCCTTAAAATTGCAGCAGTAGCCTTTTAAGTAATGTGATTCTCATTCCTTGGGTCTCTGTAGTAACACATCAAATGCAAGGTTCAGGCTGTAATGACGCCATTTAAATCTTGCACCTTTTTCTTCAACAGTAGTTTATATTTAAGTCTACAATAAGTTTAAATTTAAGTCTACAAAGGTGCACATATTCTGATTTTTCATTAGCCATGCAATAAACGGTGGCACGGTGGCACAGTGGTTAGCACTGCTGCCTCACAGCGCCAGAGACCCGGGTTCAATTCCCGACTCAGGTGACTGACTGTGTGGAGTTTGCACATTCTCACCATGTCTGCGTGGGTTTCCTCTGGGTGCTCCGGTTTCCTCCCACAGTCACAAAGATGTGCGGGTTAGGTGAATTGGCCATACTAAATTGCCCGTAGTGTTACGTTAAAAGGGGTAAATGTAGGGGTATGGGTGGGTTGCGCTTCGGCGGGTCGGTGTGGACTTGTTGGGCCGAAGGGCCTGTTTCCACACTGTAAGTAATCTAATCTAATCTAAACCTTAAACTTCAACCAAATATTATATCAAGGTTCCTGAGAATACTTATTGCAATATATGGATGATTCTAATTAATTGTCTAAACTTTAAAGTCCTAATTCTACATTTGCAGTTAATGAACTATTTTCATGTTTTCTTTGTTTTCCATTACAGGAAATAATTTATTGTTCTGAAAATCTCTACGTATTTTACTGATTTATTTATTTGTGTAAGGATTAAGTACTTAGCAGGGGTCTCATTGTGCTGTAATATATGCAAGAAGAAACCATCGCGGAGCTTTGGACTAATCACTAGTAACCGAGAAGCAATTAAGTTTCCTTCCTGACAGCAATCTTTTCTTTGTGTGACAGGTGTCTGAAAGCCTCAATATCATTTCTGCCTCTCAGTATGTCTGTGCTCCAGATAGTGAAAGCACAATGTTAGCTGCTCCAGCCCAGTTTCTCCTGGAAAAGTTTCTCCAACATGCCAGTTACAAACTCTTTCCTAAAGCTGTACACAATAGCAACAACCCTGTGTTAGCCATTGATTGCTACATTAACCTTGGTCCTGAGGTGAGCCTTTGCTAAAATAGTTTACTGCAATAAACTGGTATTAACCATGCAATAAACTTGAATGTGAGAAGCACATTCCACCATATATATTTAATGTATGTATTTGTAGGTGTAGCATTTGCCATTCCATTTGATCTATCTGGTCATCAGCATCAAATGGCTTAACATTGCATTAACAAGTTAATTCCTGGACATTGAAGATTTAATTATTTAATAACATTAATCTATTAAATTAGTATTACAATTAATTAAACCAAGCTTAATAGTGTTTTGGTGGTACAGAATTTGAACTTCACTGAAAAAAGACACTTTTTTTGTTAAAGCTGTTCATTTACATTCATCAGAACAATTTTGAAGAATACCAATAAAAGGGAAAGCTAAAATGAATACTGAATTAGAGGAGGGTACTTACTGATGGGCAAGTAAACTCTAATTGGTAGATGTATTGCCTTGGAGAATATAAGAGTTTAAACTTTAAACCAAGCAAGTTGACTTTGATTGGTCAGTTCATTGCCCAGAGAAATGAAGAGGCAAATGGCTATCACCTATATTGTTGAGTTGAAACAGACACATTCCATACCCATGTTCTTTCTGTCTGTAAAGTATATTAATAAAGTAGCTTCCAGTACACACAAGCACGTACACTTTTGGTCCAACCGACAGGACTAAATTGGGTTATCGTGTAATTTCTCGTACGGCCATGATTACCCAAATAATGTCCAATTGCAGAATTTAATCTTTTTGTCAGTGCAAGCTGGTTGGGTATAGTCAGGAACCTTGCTTGTTGTGAACATCCAGAGGGAAATGCTATTTTGTATAATGTACCAGTCTTTGGGGCTATGGCCTACATCACAGCGATACTGAAACTCATATATCACACTATTCAGTTGTGTGAAAGGCAGAAATCCTTCTGACTTTATGGCTACATCCTCTTAATGGTGAACACCATTCATGTTGCTGTTGCACAGTTGGAATATGAAACACTTTGTTCCACATGTTGGAATATTCAAATGATGACCTTTTTTGATGTTCTAGTTGAGAAATCTGCCAGGGGGTTGCCTATCTCTGTCTATTCTGATAGTCATGATTCGGAGATGCCGTTGTTGGACTGGGGTGTGCAAAGTTAAAAATCACACAACACCAGGTTATAGTCCAACAGGTTTAATTGGAAGCACACTAGCTTTCGGAGCTTTCGGATTAATCACCTGATGAAGGAGCATCGCTCCGAAAACTAGTGTGCTTCCAATTAAACCTATTGGACTATAACCTGGTGTTGTGTGATTTTTAACTTTATTCTGATAGTCTCTTTATTGGTCAGCATACTCATTGAGATTCCTACAGTTTATGCATAACATTATTGACCTATTTAGCAACTTCATAAATATGAGCCAAAGTATTTGTTCACCATATAAACTTGATGCTGACATAGGCATCCCACAGGACGATGGCAGCCCTCATCATATCATTTCTTTGCTGTATATCATGTAAACTCATGGAATACTCTAAAATGATCACTCTTGGTCTTGAAAAGTACCCAGACTACTTCAGATAAGATATATCAAAGTTTGAGAAACAGGTTGAGCAAGCTGTTTCACGCTGCTGCTATGCAATAGCAACATGAAAGTTCATCATTATCAGGATTCAGCGAACAAGCTAAAATGACATTCTGGCAACACACAAATAAGTGATATATGAATTTCAGTACCAGTGTGATGCCAAGTATGTAGATCATATTTCTTAAAGACTGGCAGATAATAACAAACAGCAGATCTCTTTTCCTGTTTGCAGCTAGCAAGGTACGGACCATACCCAACCAGTCCACTCATGTAAAACTCAGAGCATAATGATCAACATTACAAGTAATTCTACAATTTGACAAATAATTAATTAATTTGCTGTAGAATCTTGAATGAGCGAAGAATTAAGCTGACAGGCGATTTAGGATTGTCAGTTGGACTTTCTGTGTGGTGCACCTGCTTGTACTTGAATTGTTAATTCATGGGGTCCTGCTCTTTGTAGGTAGAAAGAACATATGAACGCACTGTACCTGTTTCAACTCAACAAAATAGGTCACAGTCATTTGCTAGTTCCCTTTCAGTGACCTGATGAATCAGAATTAATCCATTAGAATTGAAATCTAAGCAAAACCTGCAGTTAACAGACCATCATCACTAACTGCTGTGTTTTCCATGGAAACATCTCTGCTAATCAAGAGTCCACTTGTCAACCAATCAGCATTCTCCCTTCATACAGTATAGATGGTAATCTTCCCTTTAATTGGTACTCTTGCAAATTGTCCTGATGAGTGCAAGATGAAAAGCTCTTATAAAATTTGTCTCTTTTCAGTAATACATAAACTGTAATGGATAGCAGACAAGTTTCTTTTTTTAAACTAATCATTTGATCCCTTGTTTATATAACTTATTAATATACATTTTCAGACTAGCTATTCAGTGTAGCTGTATTTCAATTGCACCTAATACTTCAATACTTACACTCTACTCTCCAGCATTAGAAGTGTTGTTACAGCATTAAATCTGTTTTATAGGAGGATATTTATTATTTTAAAAGACTTTAAGGAAGATCGTGCAAAGATAGCTCAGTTAAATAGTTTGGCTTAAACCAAGTATGAGGGTTTATTTCTGGAAGAGTAGAATTAATATGTAAAGACGTTATGCTAAAGGTGTATCAGATCTCATTCAGACCACACTTGTGGTATTGTGTACAGTTCTGGTTACCAGATCATTAAAGGGATGTAGATGAACCATGAAAAGAAACTGGAGAGGTGCAGAAAGATTCACAGGCTTGGTGCCACTATTACGAGCTTATTCCAAGAGGAAAAGCTAACCAGCTTTGGTCCTTTGACCTTTGAAAGAGGCTTTATGGATAACTGAATAGAGGTTTCTAAAATTATTGAAGGTATTAATAAGACAGATACAGAGGGCAGAGATTTTGCTTTGGGAATCTGCCCTGTGGGGTGAAAAATTACTACTGTTTAAACTTTTATTTGGAGCACCTTTTCCATTGGCATGGAAACATTCCCATGGAAACAGGTTCCCATATCGATTTAGAATGGCAGATGGGTTCTTGAAGCTTGAGGGCCAATCAGAGGCTTCCAGTTTCAGAGAAGTAGTAGGCTGCAATTAATTGAGCTTTAACATAAAGGTTCCCCTCTCACCACTATTTTAAAAATGTAATCATAAGTTGGAAAAGCAGTCAGCCCATGAATGTGGAGTAAAAGAATTGCCTATACAGGGTGACTTTGGCTACAAGCAAGGAGGGCTTGTGGGTCTGCCTGATATTGTAACATCCCAGTCTGCTGGTGTCCAACTTTAGATTACTGCCCTAATTAAGGCAAATGATCTGCTTTAATCCATGAAAGCAAACTAGAAAATCCCACTTGGTGACTTTTGGCTGTCATTTTTAAAATTATTTCACAGAATGTGGCACCACTGGCCAGGCCAGTTACCTGTTTGATAAAAATGCAGATCTGTATGAGAACTTTATCAAGTTGACTGATAACTCATTTTTAAGTTTGCTCAGTGTTGCTCCTGGCATATCCTCCTGTAATCTTCATTGAATTAAACTGGATACCACAGCTGATTGTAATGGTAGAGTGGGGGATATGCCAGGCCATTAAGTAACAGGCTGTAATTGAATACAATTCTGTTAGTGTTGATGGTCTACAGCTTCAGACCTGAATAGCTAGATACTTTTGAAATTTAGCCCATTTAGCACATGGTGGTGCCACACAACATAATGGAGGGTACCCTAGATGTGAAGACAGAACTTCATCTCTGCTAGGACTGTACCCTGGTCACAATTTCCAATGCTGTCATATGCCACTGCATCTGAGACAGATAGATTGGTGGGGATGGCATCGAGTAGATTTTTATCTCTTGGTTGCCTCATCAAGTCACAGGCCCCTCCTAGTGGCTATCTCCTTCAGAACTCAGTTAGCTCTGTTTGCAGTGGTGCTACTAAGCCCCATTAGTGATGAATGTTGAAGTCCCCACTTAGAAAATATTCACCCCTTTGCTTCCTTTTCACCCTCTTTGCTTCCTCCAACTGACAGTCAACATGAAGCAGTACTGGAGGACTGATTTGTCAGTTGATGGGCTCTGTAAATCAATAGCAATTCAAGTCATTTTTTCCTGTCAATAAGGGAAATGTTGGGAAAGCAGTACACTGACCATCACCAGAATTTTCTGGCCCCGTGTCCCATTGATGGAGGCCACGAAATCCTGTCCAGAGGTTGTTTCCAGATTGTAGGCATTGTCATCAATATAAGATAGTCACTAAGAAATGAAATTCAATTGGTTCTGACATAACCACGATAGTTGGACTCAATGACCTGGTAGTGTGCTGTATATTATTAGTGATTGTATGTTAGCAAGAAACAGATATTCCATTAAGATCCAACAGTTACATAGTTAATATTTCTGTTATTTCCAATTCTTAGATTTCTGTGTGTTACGTAAGTTCACGACCTCACTCGATTAACATAAAATTTGAGGAGGTTTTGTTCAGTGGACTTCTACTCTACCTCTGTGACTCATTCGTTGTTGCCGACTTTCTCAAGAAATTCGTGTTTCTTAAAGGTAATAGATTGTCTGTTCTTTCTTACATATATTTTCTGACTTGGAAAATAAAGAATGGCCAGGGAAGGAGATTGTTTATATTTGTTTGCCTTTATTTGATGAGTGACTCTTATTTCTCATTCAGAATGTCCAGAGGCAGCATGGTATGGAAACAAAACTTAGATTACCCCTTGTCTGATAATCTTCTAAACAAATTGACAGTGTTCATATATTTATCCAGCTTATCGAGGGCAAAGTAACAATTTTGGCGCGAGGAATTTTACTTCCAAATTATGAATAATGTAGGTTTATTAACTACTGAAAAGAACATTTTGAATTTAAAAAGCCTGTTAATCTCTGAGATGTATCATCTTATTTGTCCTCCATGGTCTAACTTCTTCAAGTTGTAGACATTATCTTCTCTGTCTTGATCCTTAATCTGTTTCGTGCTGGGACAAAGTATCACTTCACTTCAGCTGCTGCCTCAAGAGAACACTTAGCCAATAGGATTGATTATGCCCATTACTTATTCCAGTCCCTAAAATATAACTGCACTGTGTTTAAAAATATCTTAACAGACCTCGACCCCTTGTTTTGTGTGTATGTGTATGTAGAAGCTGAACTTTGAAAATTTTCTTTTTGTGAAACCATAAGTTACCATTACTCCTTTTGCAATTAAAGGTGCCACACTTTGCATGATTTGTCAAGACCGAAGTTCATTACGTCAAACAATTGTACGCCTGGAATTGGAAGATGAATGGCAGTTCCGGCTGCGTGATGAGTTCCAGACAGCTAGCAGCAGTGATGATAAGCCACTTTATTTTCTTACTGGACGGCATATTTAAATTAACTTCAGATGGCAAGAAACAATAATTACAGGTGATGGGTGGCACTAATAACAGTTTGATAAAGCACAATTTATAATTCCATGGAAGGGTAATGTGGCACAATTGTGTAGAAAAAGTATATCGAAATTAGGTCACTTTAACAAACGATTATATCAGAACAGAAGCATAGTCCTCAGAGATGAGAGGGTGATGTTCTGACATCAGTAACTCCAGAAAAGAGTTAATTTTGTGATTTGTGAGGAAAACAGCTTTACGTACGACTTGGTACATCGACCTGTTCAACGTGGCAGAAAAAAAGCAGTATGAGCTGCAGAATGTGTATATGTCCATCATAGGTTTGACCAGTGCTACTCATTTTAAAACAAGTTGCAAGTACACCTGGTTCAAAGCAGAATGAACAACTCTTAATAGAAATGCTTCACTTGAAAGGAATGAAACCAAAGCAGTGGAGTGAAAGGAATTGAAGACTGTATGTTGAAGATTCTCCACGTCACCATTCTGACTGTATGTATTTACAGTTAAGCTCAGGGGTTTATATTTAGGTGATGCTGGAGAAGAGTCACTCGTAATCATGCTAATTATTCTCTTAATTTTTGTTGTGTATGATTTCATACTTACTTGCTGTAATACTTCACCCTTAAGGATTTTTTTTAAAGAAAGCTCACATTTCTTTTGAACATTTCAATCTAAATGCATTGGTAGGGAAACTGCAAGATTTAATTATATGATGTGGGTGTTGCTATAGATTTAATGGAATCTTGATTAGAACCATTTCTGACTGCACACGATGCAGGTATTGGTTAATCTGTAATTTCATTTAACTAAAATGTTTTTGTGCTCTTTTGTATAACCTCCCCAAGAGTACTTCTTTTATATATTGCACAGATGGTTGTATGTTTTTGCTTACACTTACAGCATTGTTTTCATTGGATTCTAATTTCATGCAAATTGCTATTAATAATGCATTGAATTAGTTTTTGGTTGGCTGAATGTGCAGTCTTGACATGTTGAAAATCAACATCTTTTCTATTTTAAATGTTAAATGCTGTTAAGAGGTTGAGGCATTCTGCATTTCAGTTTCTTTTTTGTACAACACATGAAAAGAGTAAATATGCACTCATATCATGTCTTAGTGTTCCCTTCTGTGTTGACTGTAATGTGTCTTTTTAATATTTTCATTTTTTTAAGAGATGCTCTGTAGGGATATAAATGAAAGTAAAAATTAATTTAGCTGTATTTTATCCACATGATCACTGTGCAACACCATTTCATGTTGACTATTTCTTGTAAACGATACAGCAGTCATGTCACCTAGAGATCTTCTATAATTCGTATGAGATACAGGGATAATATCAACAACTTGGAAAAAATAAAAACAGTTGTATTAAACTTTGAAATTAACGATGGCCCCATAAAATTGATAATCTGTACTTGTACTGCGAAATGTAAAATCATGACTGTTGACACACAAAAATATTAGAATACAAACATTGCAAATTGACATTTGTAGAGAAAAATCAACACATTTTTATATTATAATTGGAAAGTGTCTGTACAATGTTAAATTTAGACCATACAGGTATTAGCCTGCCAGCAGCAATATTCGTGTGCACTGATAGCTAAGGTGGACATTGAGGTTGCAGTTGAGTGGAAAAAAAATCATTATTAATGAGAGAACTTATAAAGAAACCACATTATTGTAAATATTGCCAATTAGAAGCAAACACCTATCTTTTATTTCAGTGTAGTTCTCTCTCCCTTTGCACTGTAAGCAATTTCTTGTCACAACAATAATAATTACAGAACTATTTCAACTGTTATATCGACTCAGTGTATGTGAGCTTTATACAAAAGATATAGCCGTAGAGGTTTATGGATTTTAAAGGATCCATGATATTGGTGTTGGGAGATGGATTATAGTAACATAAAGGGTAAGTCTTATTGTCACAGATCTCAGGTACCTTTGTATTACATGAATGTATTGCTGAAGTTCAAATTTCACTGGCAGGACATAATGCTACAATTTGCTTGCTATGGGCTGAGAATAGAAGTCACTAAATGAACTTTTGACCTCTACATTGTAAGTACTTGGTTTATATGTACTCTTGCAATAGGCTTTGTTTGAATCATATCTTGTCCTTCTTAAGCTAACCTTCAGTAATCGTGAAATCAATATATTTTGCTGTGCTTGGCAAACTGTCATGGTATAGCACCCAGTCTTGTCACTGAACTTTGTGCATTTTATCATTGAATGTATGCTGTGTTAGTTAGAACAACATTGTAAATTCACTTTTAAATTTGTAGTACATAATATAAATTCTTCTGCATTTGTTGTACTCTTAACGTACAGTGAACAAGTTAGACAGGCCAATTGGAAAAATAAGTGGAAATTCAAGTTTCAGGCTGGAGTGATAATTTTCTGTTCCCGTTTTGCTAAGGCTGTTCTCACACAGACTTCTGCTGTTTTTCTTGCAGGTAATTTCCCAGTATATTGTGTGTAGTGAACGTGAGGCATATTTTTATAAAATACATTGATTTTGCTACATGCTATGCAGGAAAGTTTTCCAAATGTTGGAATGTATTACTTTCGCGCCACTGATCTGCATTGGAAGGCTTCAGTTGCGTAGTACAGTTGTTTTCTATTTCATTTAGATCTAACTTTTATTTTGTTCTTTATTGCATTTCCAGTTTCAAACAACATATTAGTTCCTTAAAGCCATTCTTACCATAAACTACAACTACTCCTATTCAAAATAGCACAAGACACCGAATTGTCACTTTTCAATTTCAAAGCCTGCAATGAAGATGTTCAGTTGGAGAGGAAATTCTTAGACAAGAAAAGGAAGAACTAGTCCATGCATTTTTTTCATCCTTCACAAAATCTTCCTTGAAAGAATAGCATGAAGACAATACTGCTTATCATGTAGTTGCTTTCAAACCTAAAGCATCTAAAATTACTTCCACGTGGTTCTCAAAAGCATACAATTTGAGAACACTTGTAAATTTTGAATCATATGGTATTCAGCATTGACATGATTAAGTGATGTAACTTGATTAACTGTATTCTGAGTTTTAACTGAAAATATTGCAAAAATGCAACAGATCATATTAATACCACAAAAAAGTGATTCTCCATTTCTGCTGTAACTCTTCATGTTAGCAGCCAGTACTATCTGTAGATGGTGGAATCCCCTGACATCCAAAGAAACAGGGGGAAACTCATCCTGGTTGAAACCGATTACCCCAAGCCATTTGGCATTTCAAGGAGATGGTGATACTTCTAGCCCTCGGTCAATAGGAAGTTCCACCTTCAGCTGGCAGCCAATCTGACTTATCCCAGCAGCATCAGAAGTTGAAATGGATTAAGTCCTGAACCAGCGAAGTGTGGTGGTCTCAGGGTTAGCATGGGGCATGAGGCCTGGATGTTGGGTAATAGGGAGGTTAGAGGCTATTGGAAAAATAGGGATGGCAGGTGGGAAATCCAACATTGAAGAGGTCACAGGTGGAGGCACCACCTTCTTCCTCATGGAGGCCTACCCAAGAGGCATCCCTGTAACTGCTGAATTCCTCCAGCTACCCCAAGAAATGAAACTGAGAGAGAAAGGCCATTAAATGATCACTAAATGGCCATAAAACCTTTAGTAGGGGGTAAGGGAGAACTAGTCTATGCATTGTACATCCTGCCACAAAATGGTGGTCAGGTCAGGATGGAACAAACACCCAGGAGAAACTACTTTTTGCCCCTCATCCACTTTGCTACAGATTGTCTTCTTCAACCCCTTTGGTAGCTAAGGATGCATTTCTCAGAGTTTTTGCTTATGACAACATAGATAAAGTTACTGGATCTGATTTTATGTTGCCACAAGCAAAAACTGACGAATGCATCTTCAGCTACCAAAGGGATTGAAGAAGACAACCTGTAGCAAAGTGGATGAGGGGCAAAATGTGGTTTCTCCTGGTGGTGGGGGTGGGGGTAAAATTCCTTGATGGCCTTCCCACTGCCTAATGAAATTAATTTTGAAGATAAGCATGCCAGCGAATTGGCTGATATATATATTGATTTACCATACATGCTTTGATATAAGATTTTGTAGAATTTTGAACTAAGTAGCTAGAAATACAGTTTATTGATAAATTATATTTAACCAATCATATGTTGATCCACAGTTCTGTACCTCAATCCAATTTATGCATCTAAAAATTGAGATTCGGCCAACAGTAAAGGAACTACAATTTTCCTCACGTACAATACTTTTCACAAAACTTTAACTATATCAGTAACTTCCTTTTGTCAGTACTGATTACTGCATCCAAAATTTATACCAAGTGTTCCCAAAATGACGATCAGTTCTGTGCAGATTTTGTGGGCCCCAGATGACTTAAAACATTAGCAATGAATTTGGCATTTCAGAAGAATATCTTCAACAGCTTCCAAGACATAGGGTTGGGGTGAAGAGTCTTTTTGTTTTAAATGGAGCATTGATGTTTTATTTTTGACAACATTGTGGCAGTCCATTTATTTAATGCTGGTGATAAATGAAGCTGTTAGGAAGGGCTGAAAATGTTAGCAGATCTTCTAGTCTATCAGATAACATCTTTACCCTTTGGTCAAGGTGGGAGTAGGAAAAGTGTCTTTAAATGTCAAGTACTGACTGCAATGGTCCTCACAAAACAAGGAACCACTCTCACCTGTCATTTTCAACAAGGCGGCTTTTGAATTTGATCAGATTCACTCGACAACGAGAGACAATCGAGGGTCAGTGATGTTAAGCATATAGCCGGTGAGAAATTCTTAGCCATATTCTGACGTAATAGGGCAACATGGTGGCTCAGTGGTTAGCACTGCTGTGTCATAGCATCAGGGACCCAGGTTTGATTCTACCCTCAGGTGACTGTCTATGGAGTTTGCTCAATATCCCCATGCCTGCATGGGTTTTCTCCAGGTGCTCCAATTTTCAGCTACAGTCCAAAGATGTGCAGGTTAGGTGGATTGGTTATGCTATTTTGTCCGTAATGTCCAGGGATGTGCAGGCTAAGAGAATTAGCCTTGGGAAATGTAGGGCTAGAGAGATTTGGTAGGGATGTGGATCCGGTGGGATAGTCTTCAGGGGGTGATGTAGGCTCGATGGGCAGAATAGCCTGCTTCCACACTATAGGGATTCTATGATTCAATGAACTGTTCCAAGGTCCACATCAAGGAAATCCTTGGTTAGAGACTGAGTAAGTTGCAATCATACAAGGCACTTCAACCACAGGAGATAGATTTTATACTTGCTAATCTTCTAACTTTCACATACACCTTTGTTTCTTGGTTTGAGGCTCTTTGCCTCATGTCGTTCTTGTGAAAATATAATTAAACAATTAGGCTTTGGCAGAAACATCACCATTGACAATAATCACAACAGGTATTGGTTTCCAGGTTCTGTTTCCCTTCTCTCACAATCTTTCAAACACCATTATATCTTAACACTATCTCAAAATCTTTCACAGTCACTAGCTCTATCTCCAATTTAGCCTACAACACCATTCTTCCAGTGTGGCTTACATTTTAAATCTACCATGCTGGTAAAATGAACAGACACTCTAAAATTTAACAACTTATCTTTTTTTTCCTGGATAAAGTTGGTGCACTTGTACCAATTAGTTGAAATAGAAGTAATATGTGAAATATCTCATCAATTGAGTAAAAAGTAAAAGCTGAAAACGCCATCCTGTATTCTTTATTTTAATGTGGGAAGGAAAAGTCCCACTCCAGCCTGAATGTCCCTTTAAGGCTTTCCTGTTAATTTGAATAGTTTACTCAATGGTCTGTATAGGTAAATTCATTCCAAAAAAATGAGTACTACACCTGAAGGTGAGTAATTTTTTTTGTTGCATGTAAACAGTAGTTGATTCAAAACTAGTGTTAGATTAGCTATAGGATATGAACAACTTAACTGTGAAGCTTAAATTATGCAATGGATTTTTGTAACTCCATAGGATGTTTTATCTAATTGCTGCTTTATCATTATGTTAATTCTGAATTTAATTACTTTTTGGATTCCTAAATATGGTAAATTTTGTTTTACCAACCAGACCTACCTCAAATTTCGATATTTGTACAACGTTTGTGTTAAATTGTCTTACTGCAATTGTGGTTCCAGTTTGTTTCCAATGTGTTAGTTTACGTTGAATGTATTAAATTGACATTTAAACCGAAATATTGGTGGAAATGTTTTTTGTGAATATTTTTATTTAAATAATTTTCCATTGTGAAGGATATGAAGCTATACAATTAATATTTACAAGGTAAATTATTTATTCAAAATATTAATTAGACAATTAGAACATGATGAATGGACAATCAAAACAACTTCTAGCATTTATATTATACAGATGTATTTGAATATATAGCAACGTAAGAGACCACTCAGCTCAACCAGTCTGTGGCATTATTTATGCTCATCTCATCCTTCCTCATCTGGAATAATCCTCTATTCCTATTTCTCTATAAATGCATCACTTCTAATTTCCCAAGTACTGTATTTTCACATTCTCACATGTGTAATTTATGTACATTAACACAATGTGTCATACATGTCCCATGAGCACTTCAAAGAAGAGAGAAATGGATGTTGAACACATGTTAGAAGAAGACTGGGACATGAAGACATGGTTGGAGGCAAAGGTTTTGAAGATTGCCGATAGATGTATTAAAGTGGAAGGTTTCAGGAAATCCAGGATCACAATGGCTACAAACTGAACCAGTAAAAGGTAAGAGGAACAAAAGTAAAGTAGGATACAAGGTGAAATAAATCATAATGGGAATTCTTCACAATGAAACTAAGACAAGAATTTTTAAACGTATTTAAGAATGGATGTCATTATATAATGGTGGGTTTGAGGAGGAGCAGAGTGCATTTGTGGTTGGTGGTGAATTACTTTGGATTCTCCATTGAAATGGTTAAATCTTTTGACAGATACCCCATATATGGTTTCTCTGTTAGCATAACCAGAGGTCTGACTGTGTTGTCAGGGATGAGGTGACAGTTTGAACCGGGTGTAAATTTTATACAAAGTATCCTGAATGCACATATCAAAAATACACGTGGCACTGTTTTTTTTTAAGGAAAAGGAACTGGTTGGAAGACCTTATAATTGAATTTTACTGACCACTGATTCCAATGAATCTTCCTTCAGTGAAAGGTTATATGACTATTTTAAAATGTACATGGGCTGTTAATTTTTCACGAAGGTGAGAAATGTGGTGACAGAAAAGCATTGATTGGGAAATAATTGCAGTCCGTTTATTGTTTCCTATCATAGAATCATAGAAATGTACAGCACAAAAAGAAGCCATTCACTCCATTATGCCTGTACAACTCTTTGAAAAATCTTAGGTCCATAGGTTTTGTGGAACTCAAGTTCTATCCATGAGTACCTACTCAAGAATGACGTATGGAATTAGTTTCCACCACCTTATGGAGGTGGAATATTCTAGATCTTGACAATTGTTAGTCTAATAATGTATCATCTCAACTTCCCTTTCACGAATGTTTCTAAATCTACTGTGATTGAACCATCAAACTCCACTCTATTAAAAATCTGTCAGAATGAAAACCTCTTTTACATTGCTCTTCAAAATTCTCCCCATTGTGACCCCATTTTCAGGCCTGAAAATAGTGCATTTCCAACATGTGGAAATCCTGGAATGGCAGGGAAGAGAGCTGCAAGAGTAGGTAATTAAGCAGCACCTTTTCACTGGGCTTCTGGAACTGGAATCGGGCCTCAAAAATTGGCCACTTAGGCCATGCCTGCCTTTAAAAATGAGATTTAAAAGGAACCTTGCATCTGTTAGCATTTGGTCAGAGTTGCATGACAGCACTGCTTCCTCAGGAGCTTACGAGCCCCAGATTTTGGCTCCTGTGACCCCACTGAGGTTATGACCCACACTTTGGGAAGTGTTGTTCTATTAAGTCATCTCTTCCAAGGAAGCAGTCCTAACTGTTCTAAGTACTCTTCATAACTGGAGTCTGTTATCCTGGTAAGTCTCAATCTTCGGTGTCTGCAAAATCATGAATTCACCTATGTGCACCAAAAAAATCAACAAAATTCAATATCAGAGGGCAAAACTCACATCTGTGATATTAACCTGCTTTTAAACAAGCTATGCAAATTTCATCATTCACAGGTTACTCAGGAACTGAACCCTCACAGATATGGAGGAATGACTATATATCATATGACTTCTTAACCACTTGATCCACCTGACCTGATACCCCTCAAGGTCTGATTCTCAGTACTTCCCAGCCTCTTACTGTTCATAATATATTCCCTTGCCTTGTTTATCCTGCCCCGAAACGTCGATTCTCCTGCTCCTTGGATGCTGCCTGACCTGCTGCGCTTTTCCAGCAACACATTTCCAGCTCTGATCTCCAGCATCTGCAGTCCTCACTTTCTCCTCCAAGTGAATCACCTCCTATTTATCTGGATTGAATTCCATTTACCACTGATCAACCCATCTACACCCTCTTCACTATTGATCACCTTGTCAATTTTTGTATTGCCTGCAAACTTGCTGATCACCCTCTCCCCCCACCCCAACATTAGAATCTAAATCATTTATATAGACCATAAATAGCAAGGGCCCCAACACTGACTTGTGGGACTCCACTGGACACAGGCTTCCACTTACATAAACACTCAAGTATCATCTTCTGCTTTCAGCCACTAGGCCAATTAAGAATTCATTTTACCAAATGTCCATAGAGCCCATGGGCTACCATGCGAAACCCAATCAAAAGCAATATTAACAACTCTCTTTAAAATAATGAAAGGACATTGAGACAATTCAGCAAAGACCAAATTCCAAAGCAGTAGGAAACAGAGTGACAACTTGGATAAAGATAATCCAAACTTTACAGTATGTATTACTGATTTTGGCATAATATTTAGTTAATGGAACTTAAGTGTTCGGTTTTTAATTATTACTTTTCATTTTGGTTCTTTAAAGCTAGTTTAACCTTCACTGAATGACACATGAAAAGGGAAGGAAAGAGCAAATGTTTTGGTGCAGTAATTCTAGTTATTTTAATCAACCTGTTCAGACATGTTCTCACACACCTCCAAGTCAGCTGGGACTTGAACTCAGAGCTTCTGGCTCACTACGACTGCACCAAAGACCCCCAACTTTTGGACATGCTTTTCTGATGACATCAAAGTCTATGCAATGTATGAGTAAACTGACTGTGGCAGTGTGCTGCAAGAGCCCATTGAACTGAGGGAAGTGAAAGGAAAGTTGTACTGGACAGAGACAGGATGAGCATTGATTTTTTTTTTGAGTGAGATTGGCGTAATTATTGTTCTCTTTATCTGCTGCCAAGAGTTCTTAAGTATTAATTTATTTGCGATTGGAGAAGAATTGAGCTGGTGTGAGTGGTTTATCCAGTTATTGTGATACACATTGAAAGTTTTATTCCATTGCTGCTTGAATTAGAGCAAACAGATCACAAGTTCAATGTATGTTTTAAAAAGAGTGCTGTGGGAGACCTGAATACTGGCATCAGCACTGGGGAAAGGGAGAGCTTATTCCTCTGGGATGGGCTTAATTTAAACCTGGGCTGGGACCAGTGTCTAGAGTTAAAATAATGAATGGGTATTGGGATGGTTTACAAAATGACATTTTTCTTATATTCAGAAAAAGTATCAAAGATGACGTCAACAAAACAAATTGGACAAAAACAAGCAGTATAGACTTGCAAGGGGCAGTGATTTTAAAATCATGATAATATGGCATTAAAGGCTATGATCAGCCACATTAGGGACATTTAAACAGTTCTTGAATAAGCATATGGATAATGTTGGGATAGTGTAGGGGAATGAGCTTAGATTAGTTCACAGGTTGGCGCAACAGAGGGCCGAAGGGCCTGTATTGTTCTATGTTCTATAACACAAGGTAAAATAGAAAAAATACTAAAGGTACAACATCTGAATTAGAAACAAAATAGATTAGTTATTAGTAGAGATAGAAGTAGGAGTACTTTGCCACCTCAAGACCCTTGGGAAATATCATTAATACTCTTTGAAATGTAAAGACAGACTTACTAACATCAGCATCCCTAAAGCAGCTAATAGTACCAACAGCGAGTCCATGATCATCCAAAACAGACTCCACTGGTTCAGCCACGTGCTTAAACGGCCTGAATTCTGATTACCAAAGCAAATCTTCACCCAACAAAAGAAGCAGTTTCTTCCAGATCTCCTGATTCGGACTAACAAGCAGACCACAGCATCTCCTGTCAAACTCTGGGCAGTTCAGTACAAGTAGGAGAGACTGAGGGTGCAGTCTGCCTGAAAATGGCATATGGTGCTTTTTCAAAAAGCAAAGTTTAAAAGCCCAGTCTTAAGGAAGAAGAAATTCATGAATGGTTGAGTGAGTGATTATATAGGGTGAGATGAGTAGGTGGCTAGTCATTTATGTGGGGCAGTCAAGTGATCGGGGGTGTAGTTGAGTACTCGGGGATACTTAATAGTTGGGTGAGTGTGATTTGCTAGTATCACTTATGGCATTTTCTAACTGTTAGACCAGGTATTAAATTGTTTCACGTTTCCTGGGTACCTAGATAAATTCTGTACATCTAGCCCAATTCTCTGCTGAGATTAGGGTCAAAGACATTCGTGCAGGGCCTCAGAAAGCAGGTATCATACAGAAGTTCCCAGGTAGGTCCTTATGCACGTTCAATCATCTCCCAACATACGTCTTATCTGTCTATCTCCAGTGGTGTACAGGCAGGACTATTTGGGACAAAGCATTCGTTTAATGTTCCTTTTGCCCTCTAATCTATATTTACTTTTGCAAATTTCAAACATTTGTCCTATCTATAGAAGCTTTCACAATTTGTTTTTCAAACGCTGTACATTTTTTGGCAACACTAAATCTTTTCCTTAAGTCTGTTACTACTTTTTTTTTGGTGGTGATTTTATTTGGGAAAATGTATATTTTTTGCAGGTTTGCATTCATTCATGATTTGTTGTCATATCTTAGAATTTAGTTGTCCAATTTTCCAAGTTAGCTGAACTAACTTGGTTCTCAGACCTTTTGTTCAGATTTAAGAACCTTAGCTTCACCCTTTATTACAATTGCTGTTATTTATTTTATACTGTATTTTAAAAAACGTATTGATTCTTTGACTTGATCAAGAAAGCTATCCTGTTATCCTGTATATATTCTGCAAGCTTCAGCAATTTACTGGTCCTTGCCACTCTGCAACCACCTTTTCCATATCTCTTCTAAATGTTCTGCTCCGAGTAGGGACAAACTTCTTTAATGAAGAAATTCAAGCTTGCAGATAATAGCATAAAATGGCAATATTTCATGCTTTAAAACATTTTCTGAAACAAATAAAATAACAATTAAGAAAACACCACCTTTATAAGCAGCGTATACCTTGTTCTTACGAAAACAAACCAAACTTTCTTTGATCTCGAACAATCAAACCATAGGTTGTCAGACAGACGAACTTTCTTCCAGGTGCTCCACTTTCTTTCCACAGGTGTGCAAATTAGATGCTAAATTACAGTGTCTGGGGTTAATCCTGGTAAAGGTGGAGATATAGGCATAGGTATCTGGGTCTGGATGGGATGCTCTTTGGAAGACTGGTGCAGACCAAATAGGCTGGATGACCTCTTTAGCCCTGTAGGGATTCAATGATCCTAAAGTAATTGAGTTAGTATTAAGATACTAAAAGTCTACTCTGAATTTATTACCACACAATGTGTACATATCATTTGTTAGTCTATTTGCATAATTAATACATTTCTGTGTTCTTAAACTTGGATGTTCAGTAATAGCTAGGATAGTAAAATTCTGAAAACTGATTTTAAAAACTGGATGCAACTAAGTATTTGTTAAAGACAGCTCCAAAAGACAAACATTTGCAGATGAGGTTAGAATTCAGGACTATTTTTGTCAAATTACATAACATCTCTGGGGTGGGTGAGCATAGCACCTTCATTGTTTTGAATTTTAATCCAAGCTAGCTATATTGATGAAGCAAGTGACTTTTGTGTTCAGTTTGTGAAATAAACAGGAAACAATTTGGATTGGACCTTTAATTTTAGAAGATTGTTTAGTGTTAGCTTTTGAAGCCAGATATTTAATTAAGATTTTGAAAGTTGAGTTTTGAGCATCACACCACCCCAACTTGGAAATATATTGTTCCTACACTGTCGATAGGTAAAAATCCAGTATTCCATCCTTTACAGCACTATATGGACTACTGTTGTTCACTTTTTTCAAAAGCAGTGATGGACTGTAAATGCTGAGTTAACCTTTCACACCCATGTCCTGTGAAAGAATAAAGGAAAACTGAAATTATTCCTAGCTCTAACATACAACCTGGTTTCCAAAAGCTCCATTTCTCCTAGAACAAGTGCGAATGTCCAGAAATCTAAAGCCGTCTCTCTGCAGCAATTATCCAGCCCTGCAAATCAATTGCACAATCCATTTTCTTCTGTATTCAATAATTCTTGGTGCTGGGAGTCACCTCGATGACATAACAGTAGTAGAGGTGCGGTTTATTAATACTAATAACTTGAAGAACCTCATCCTTCTTTCTACCTTTATTATTAGTAAAGAATGTGGATACCATCTCTGGCTGTTTATCCTTCTCTCCTCACTCTGAAACCAGTGATAGTTTTGATGGGCACAATCCTGAAATTATGTCTGCAAACACTGAAATGCCTGTTTCACTAATTATCAAATTCCCCGTTCCTATTGTTTATCTAGTCTACCTCCTGCCCTGCCTGTGAACTGACCCATCACTGATATCACTGTGTATGCCTGTATTCCTTTTGCCTGTACTATCTAAGAGGAATCATCACTCCCTACAGTATTCACAATATTTACTCCAAAGCCTTTAAAAAGCATACAGGCGACTCTTTGGAACAGTTATAATTAATGTTTGAGTGCCACTCCCTTCTTGCTTCTTATGAGGAACTACAGATTTCTGGCCCAGACTTCTGAACCAGTCCTCTTGAGAAATACTGAGTATATTTCTTCTGGGAATCTTCCACTGCAGCACAGGATCATATTTAGTGGTCAAGCCACACAATCTTTACAGTACTAAAACTCTCAAGTCATAAGTGGGTGAGGATAGCAGTAGAATAACAAATGGATGAGGAAGGGCCATAGGTGGGCAAGGGGTCCAAATGGCAGATTAGAGGTGGTAGGGCTCGACAGCAAGGTGGAAGGAAGTCAGTTTTACAGTCTATACCTACAAGTTTTCCTCACTAACTATACAAATAATTCAGTTAAAACTCTGTCTTGAGACTCTGATTTAAACAACTTGAAGACGTTTTTAGAGGCTTTTAAATGCTGTATAATTGTTCTTTAAAATTTTCAACTTTGGACACTTGCAAGGTAGTCCATGCCTCAGAAGCTCTGAGGGATGCTGGTTGGGAAAAATGAACAGTGACAATCTTCCAAATGAAAGATTCTGATATTTTTCTCTATTAACTAAAATCTATAATATCTTAAGAGTGTTAAGTGGGTGACAGTCACATAATAGTAACGTAGTCTAGAAATCCACAGTTCAGGCTAATGCTCCGGGGACACAGGTTAGAATTCCACCATGGCAGCTAAAAAATTTGAATCCAATTTTAAAAATGTGGTACTAAAAAGCTAACCTAATGGTAACCAGTTCATAGTCATAACGACTGATCTGGTTCACTAATGTCCATTTGCAATTGAAATCTGCCATTATCTGGTCTGGCCTACATGTGACTCAAAAATAACCACATTGCTGTGGATCTAAAGTACCTTGAGCAATTTTGATGGGTAATAAATGCTGGTCCAACCAGCAATGCCCATCAACAAATATAAATTACTCAAGTACCTAATAGTCTTAACATTTTTTCCAAGTGTGAATGATGTGCAATTGGTAGCCACTCACCTTGCTTCCCTTACTTTCCTCTCTATCCAAATGATCATGAACCATTAATTACCTCCGAGACAGTGCTATAGTGCAGAAGCTCAATATTCAATCCTTGCAGACTGTCCATTTCTACCTTTTGCTTGTCAGCCTGAAGTAAACAAGCCCGAGGCTCAACATCAGGGACACCTTCAGTCTCACTACGGAAACCGTTCTAAAAACGCACACAGGCACAACTGAATTTCCAGACCAAGTGAGAGGTCACTTAAATTAAGCAAAGGAAACAAGATGGCTTATTTCATTTTAACTGTAATTTGGCTCACTGACTAATTCGTCCATAAGTTCAAACTCAAAATCTCAACCAAGAACTCACTACTGCATCAAGTAACTAATTTACACTAGTAACTAATTTATGTTTATGGTCCCATAGTTTCGACTTCCTCAAATTTGAAAACATCTCCAACTAGTCTATCAAATATTTTCACAACTTTAAGACTTTTTCAGGTCAGTCCTTGCTGCTGGTTTGGTAAAGAGCTCAAACCCTGCTAAATCTTTTCCAGCAGGTCTAAGTACTAGATTTGCACTTTTACCAATATTTTGTTATATTACACATAAGAATTACCAGGTTTTATCAGAGTTCCACATCATTACTCTTGTCAACTGTTCCCTAATTTGAAAGGTAAAAGTGCATTCGAATTAGGATATGTCCAAGTCAAAAGGTCAGACATGACAGCAGTGGGCATTGGTCTCATTGAAATGTATCAACAATACTGTAGCATAAAGTGTATAAAAGGCTCCGATTTAAATTAGAAACAAGAAATTAATTCAAATTACAGAACTTATTTGCATTTTAAAGACAGCACCAGGTTTTCAAAACCAACATTGGTGATGCACAGTAATATTCACCATAGAATTTGTTAATAACCTGTTCAGGCAATGTGGAAACATATTCAACAAAGACAAGGTGTTTAGTTATTTTGTTTTGGACATGGAGTGGCAGATTGGAAGCAGAGTAGAAGATGGAAGAAAAGTTGAATCAAGTGGATCAAAAGTCACCCAAGGCTGCAGCAGTGTTTCAATGAAACAATGGTCACAATCCAGAGCTAACGGTAGAGCTTTTGTCAACTGAACAGCCCACAAAAAGCTGGTCTGTCAGAAACCTTGGGGAACCCATAACTGATTCTGCTATGTGCTGCAGAGTTATCAGGATGAGTTTGTTAAGGCACTTGATTTCTGAGTAGATTCTGATAACTCTACTGGGTTACCTGGCTGGTAGGGAACATAGCAATAACGCTTACACTTCAAACCACAAGTGACAACAAGGCTCCTGATCTCATTATCATGTTTCAAGTTGGTCACATATCCACCTTTCAGCTTCAACGAAAGCCTGAAATAAGTTAGAAATTTGAGACTTCAACCAAACCTGGCAAAACTTGACCTAATTTGGAATGGAGACAACCAAGCTGAAAAAGTGCAAAATCTACCAAAAAGTCTTTTAGTTAAACCTACTCCAGCAGTTTATTAAACTACATTAATTTGCTGACTTGCACAATTTACCAGAAATAATTCACCTAACGAGCACATAGCCCTCCAACAAATCAGATTTATTGTATTAGCAAAGTCATTTATAAATTAAATTCAGAACATTTTCCTACTTACAAATTATTTAAAGAGGAACAAAATACACATAGCATTACGTATCTTCCAATGGGATGCATTATAAATTGTCATTTCCTTTCAGAAAAACACAGAACAGGCATGTAACCAAATCACAAAATAAAGTTGACCAAGATAACAAACACACAAGAATGGTATCAGCTACAACTTATGGGCAGGGGCCTGTATTTTTCTACTCAAATTATTAAACAATGTGCAGTAACCTTCAAAGTTAGTTCCATAAAAGACAAATATAAAATTAACGTATTCACTAAAAAAAAAGTTCAGTTTTTCAAACATTGTTAGTACTCAGTTGTACAGTGTCTTAAAACTGTAGATTTCAAAGTTACCCGTTTAAGCAATTGTTTAAATGCAAATATAGCTTATATGATTTGCTTTTAAATATTTCAGAATTAAAGAAAAAATGTCAGCCCAGAAAGTTAATTTCAACCCATCTGCATATGGTCTATTTTATAGTGCATATATAGTACTAGGTACAGAATGATCATGACATTAATAATTTTAGCCTCCTCCCAAACAGATCTAAACTGGTAATATACAATATTACGTATAGATTTATACCACATAAAAGTTGCAGAGGGTTATGCGATAACCTGTAAGCAATACTGATAATAGCATATGACCTTAGGCCACATGACATTCCCCAGCATTTAATAGTTTGTAAAAATAATCATTGTACCATTATGGTATAAACAGAAACACCACCTTGGGAGCAATGGGATACTGAAAGACAATAGGTAAGATGATGTCATATAACCTGATTTCAATTTTAGAACTGCATCTTCAGGACTTGGGTAAGTTCTGCATCCTGCTGTTCCCAACTTGATAATTCTACACTTATTTACAAATCATTAGAGGTAAACTAACATCCTGAACTTGGGCAACTGAAAAGATGAATGGGTATATGATCAGTTCTAGAATTTTTTCTTCTGTAAATTACTGATTAGATTTTATTGTGTTGAGGCTTTGGATTGCTGTAAATAGGATAAGTAAATGTTTTTAGTAACAATGAAGTCAATACTAAAACCTTTCACATTAAAGTGTTGCTTTAAACCACAAGCATACTGACATATATATTTATAATTGCCACTTCAAACATTGTTAGTAATTAACCTTTAGTTGAAACAATATTTTAATTTTAACATACCAATTCACTATAGCCTGAAACAAAAATCATTTTAAGTTCAAGCAACACAAGAACGTTTTCCTTATGTCCAAATGACCCAGGTTAGGTGTATAAATGCACCAGTCCAGGAGTCATTCATTCAATACATTGAGATTCTACACATTATGGCTTAACTAGGGGCCTCCAATGGCTTACAGTGGCTCAATCAAATCTTGGCACAATCTTACTGTGGAGAAACATCCCTTGATGAATACATGTAAAATATTTGCAAGCTGTATAAAAATCAGCAGGTTTAAAGATACAAAACTGATTTTACACATTAGATCTTCAAAATGGAGGCATTTAAATTTCAATCCTATTGGGACATATACTCTGAATTTTATAGTTTCAAAACTATCGCATGATTCAACTACAAATACAATAGAAAAGATAAATAGACTGATTTGTGACATCTCCAGGCTGGATTTCTTATATACTTTTTAAAAGCATAATCCTAAGTGTTGTTTAGGCCTGTTTAGTTCTGATAAAACTATACGTTATTTAACATGACAGAAGAAGTTTTAAAAGGCAAGTTCTTCAGCCTCTTGCCTTCAGATCTAATTGTTCTCTCCATCACAAATCAAAAATCAAGACTCAATAGTACAGATCAAAAACAAACAGCATGGAAGTGGGAGGAAATAGAGGTCGTCAGTAAATTTTACTGCAGTGTTTATCACAGAGGTTGGTCATAGCCTTTCAATCATGTTTTGAAGAAATAGCTTGCTTACAGATGTTATTGCACAGGTTCTCCCTTTAGAGTTTTAAAATAAAGCCTATGAAAGTTACTGTAGTTATCCAATAGAGAGTTCGACCAGTTGAAACCACTGCATTTAATCTCAAAGTTTGACCTACACTAAAAAGGCACAATCAGATTTATATATGCTACTCTTAGTAAATTACACAAATCTTTTCAAAACCAGAGTCAAGACACTAATACCAGGTGCCCATTTTCCTTCATCTTGGACACCAAATATTGCAGTGGTTTAACATCAATACTAAATGAGGTATTACATTTTGAACAATGACAACTGGAGATTTCCAGAGATTTTAATAGTTTGATAAAATATGCAACTAAATCAAACAACTTCAAAAGCAGAGTTTTTACTACAGCGGTCCAATTTCCCTGAAAGCAAACTAGGAAAGTTCCAGTATCATCTTCTACAATGACCTAGATATCAGACCACTCACTTCATTCTCCCAAAGGAAAAACACATTCAAAGCTGCTTGTTTGCTGACAAACCAAACAAGTCATAGAACCGTTTAGAAACACCAACACTAATTGTCTTAGTTTTATAGCATATTTTATGTACATTGTATAACAAGTTTTCAACATTTTTACAGTTAATGATTTGCCTGCCTTACATAAAATCTGTAAACATGAATAAACTAAAAGGCATGCTTTTCTGAAAGAGTCAAACTATTTCAGTTTCAAAATAAAAATAAAAATCAGATTTTTCAAATGTTACTGCATCCATTCCAGTTTTCTAAAATATAAAAACAACCATTTGGTTGCAATCAGTCCTGAGTTCACATTAATAAAAAGTAACAGTTCCTTCAGTCTAGCTCCCAAAAACATGGGTCACATTTGTGAAGAGTTCACACACAACTACACCAATTGTCAAAAGCTGTATTAAGACATCATCACCATTAATTGCGAAGTCTCATATCAATCTGTGAGGTTAGCTGACAAAGTTGTATACAAGGAATCTGGGTGTTCCACAATACTGCGTTGCAAAGAGTTTGCCATCTGGAGTCGGGTCGGAGAATGCAATCTCATCTTTACTCAAATACGATCCATATACAAAACTGCTCCTGGAAAAATAATAAATGTTTTATTTTAAAATTGAATACAGTATCATTGTCAGTAAATTAAAGGGCATAACCTGCTAAACATGGCTGGACATTTTTGGGTCCAGCTTCACATACACTCTTGATTTCCCCTTGTTGCACAAAAGATGTTCCTTTAGATAATTAGCGATTTCCACACCTTACACATGTCCCTCAAAACTACATTTCAGAGTCAGTTTAACCAAATTAATGAAAAAAATTCTAAATACATTTCTTTATGGAAATATAAATATCATTTACATAACACATCCAATTAGATGAATGCTTCACACCATTTTATTGGAGAAGTGGGTTTTGGAAGTGAGCAATTTAGAATAGAGAAAAAAGGGCAAGAAACAAAGATATGATCGAAGTTTTAATTAAAGCAGGAGGTTAAAAGAAGCAAGAACGTAGTGCATTTATACTAAAATATACCATTGCAGTTTTCAAAATGGTCTCTTTCTGCACTATAGTGATTCTATGATTGTATGAAAGGAGGCTGGCAGAATTAAGGTGACATTAATATGGCTACAACAGGACGCAGAAAAAAATCACAATATAATTTGGTAAAGCCTGCTCACATTTTAGAAAAGGGAAATTGCATTTTAAAAATCTGTTACTTTCTCTGCAATTTGTAGATGTAGTAATATTTAGATTTTTAAAAAGCAAGTGCCACAGCATGTTATTATACAAACAGATCATGAGTATTGGGAGCAATATATTAGTATTGATTGATTAATGGAAGGACAAGTTATTTAAAATTTTAGGGGGTGGTCTGTACTTAGGCCTTATAATTACAACATGCATTAATTATACAGATGAGTACAAAGTATCCAAATTTTCCATCAATCAGAACGTTTGGTGGGTAAATAGACAATGAGAAGGACACAAAAGATGCAAATGGATTTAGATAAAGTAAATAAGCAAGAACATGACAGACAGAACTTGTGGGGAAGCAGGTGGTTATCCACTTTTTAAAAAAAAACTCTTATTCTCCTTTCTAAAGACATGAAAAACTGTGAAATCATGGTATTCGGACAGACTTGGGTGACCCTCCACCGGATTGCTGAAAGCATCAAGGAAAAGGATATAGTGAACAATCATAAGACCATAAGATGATGGAGCCCAAGCAAACTATTCAGCCCAAACAGTCTACTCCATAATACTTTGGCTGATCCGATAATCCTTAGCTCTGCTTTCCCCCATAGCACTCAATTCCCTTCCTCATTAATAATTTATCTCAGCTTCAAAAATACTTAACGATCCAGCCTTAGCAAATGCTATGATAGCCTTTATTACAAAAGGGGAATTACAGGCCATGAGCCTTACTTCAGTGGTAGGGAAATTATTGGAGAAGATTCTTAGGTATAGGATTTACTGCATTTGGAAAAATATGGATTTATTAGCAATAGACAGCATGGCTTTGCATGGGGAAGGTCATGGCTCACAAATGTGATTTAACTTCTTTTGAGGAAATGAAAGATGATTGATGAGAGCAGGGTGGAAGATGTTTGCTATACAGACTTTAGAAGGCCTTGACAAGGTCCCTCATTGCAGGCTGATACAAGAGATACAAGTCACATGGTATCCATAGAGAGCTGGTAAGATGGATGCAGAACTGGCTTTAGGGAGGGTGAGGGAGAGAGACAGAGAGGGAGGGCGAGGGGGAGGGGAGGGGAGGGAGAATAGTGGTGAATGCTTTTCAAACTGGTGATTAGTGGTGTTCCGCAGGGGTCAGTACTGGGACCCCTGTTTGTAATATAATTTATTTGGAGGAGAACAAAAGGGTGGCCGATTTGTCATTTTGCAGATCACACAGATTGGGGAACCTGCAGTTAACAAGTCACAGAAAACCTGCACACAGATGTAGCAGATAATAAAGAAAGCGAATGGAATGTTGACTTTTATAGCCAAAGGAATAGAATATAAAAGGTAAGGAAGTATTGTTGCAACTATACAAGGCATTGGTAAGACAGCACCTAGAGTTTTGTTCCTCTTATTTAAGGTAAGATGCAGTGGCATTGGAGGCAGTTCAGAGGAGTTCACTAGATTGATCCGAGAGATGAGGGGTTTGTTGTATAAAGAGCGATTGAATAATTTAGGCCTATACTCTCTGGAATTTAGAAGAATGAGGGGAGATCAAATGGAGATATTTAAGACGATTAAACAGATGTGGAGTGGATGCTTCCTCTTGTGGGACATTCTAGGATGAGGTGTCAGTCTTAGGATAGCAAATTTAAAACAGAGTTGAGGAGATACAACTTCTCCCAAAGGGTTATGAATCTGTGGAATTCGCTACCCCGAAGTGCGGTGGATGCTGGGACAGTGAGTAAATTAAAAGGAGGACTTAGACAGATTATAAGTGATGAAGGGTTGAAGGTTTATGGGGAGAAGGCATGAGGTGAGGGATGAGGAGCATATCAGCCATGATTGAATGGCAGAGCAGACTCGATGAGTCGAGTGGCCTAATTCTGCTCCTCTTTCTTATGAGCATATAAGGAGGACTGCCAGAGGATACAGCAGGATAAAAATAGGCTGGAGACTTGGGTGGAGTTTAATCCAAACAAATACAAGGTGATGCATTTTGGGAGATCTCTGCAGGCAGAAACTATACAGTAAATGACAGAATCCTTAGCAATATCAACATTTAGAAGGATCTAGATGTACAGGTCAACTGTTCCCTGCAAGTGGCAAAACAAGTGGATAAGGTGGTCAAGGAGGCCATGGCATGCTTGCCTTCATTAGTCTGGGAAGAGTCATGTTGCGGCTGTAACGAACTTTACTTCGACCACATTTGGAATATAGTGTACAGATCTGATTGCCTCACTACCAGGAGGACATGGAGGCTTAGGATAGAAATAGTTTACCAAGGTATTGCCTGGCTTGGAGGGTATTAGCTATGGGGAAAGATTGGACAAACATGGTTTGTTTTTACTTAAATGTCAAAGGATGAGGGGTGAACTGATAGAAGTTTACAAAATTGAGAGGCATGGATAGAAGATTTATTTGTGGATTGCAACTACATATCTATATTTTGAAAACCTGAAGACATACTATACATGCAGGTTTTTTTTTACCTAAGGCAGTCAGTCATTCTTGTTGCAATTGCCTTCCGTCGCATCATACTGAAGACCCATACCCTACTTATTCCACAGATTGCAGGCTCTGGATTGGTTGAACAACACCACGCTCGTTGGCGTTCAAGCATAATTGCATCACTTGATGATTGCTGATTGGCTTTATCTGCTATAACTCTGAAGCCCTGCAAAAATTAAAATAGGAAAAAGGCTTTCACTTCCATTGATTTAAACAGAACAGATTGTTGTCTGTAAAAGGATGATTATTTAGCTTGCCAGTTTTAAGCAACTATACAAAATGCTAATTAGAGAACTGGAATAAGGAAGGAAATTTTTAAAAATGCACCACATAAACAACTGTACTGACCCGACATATTCTGCTTTCTACTTTGCTGTTTACAAATTGGAACATCGCTCTTTGCAATAAGTGACTGTTTATAACTACATTCAAAATACAAATGGAATAATTTCTAAACTGATTTTTAAAACGTTGAAAAATTACAAACCTGCTGTATGTGTTCTGCAATTAAACAGCCAACTACTTTCCGCTCATTAGAGATGAAAAGAAGTGTCTTTGTCCTGGAAGGACACTTAAGTTCTGCTGGCTGAAACCCAAGGTCATTATCAACAACTTCTCGAATCTCTTCAACCTGTGGTAAATATAATTGTGTATTGAGACCAATATGTTACTGAACTTAGCCTTTAAATGATCTTTATGTTCTTATAATAGAAACAATCCCTTGCAAGTTTACACAGGTTGATATTCAAAAGTGTTTACGCACACCTTAGAGGTTTATAAATCATGACGGGTGAATGATTTATAAGGTGAATGGCAGGTACCTTTTCCCTAGGATGGGGGATTTCAAGACCAGAGGCCATATTTTTAAGGTGAGAGCAGAAAGATTTAAAAAAGAAAGAGGGGCAATTTTTAAAAAATTAAAAACAGGAGTAGCTCATGTGTAGAATGAGCTCCCAAAAAAGTGTTGATGTGGGTACAGTTAAAACATTTAAAAGACATTTGGATATGTACATGAATAAGAAATGTTTGAAGCTATATGGGCAGGTGGGACCCATTTAGTTTAGGGATCATGAATGGCATGGACTGGTTAGACTGCAGGATCTATTTCCATGCTGCATGACTCTCTAAAGGCACAATGCTTTTAACATCCATAAATAAAAAACACCAGAAAGCATGAAACCAGAAGATAAAACAAAAATGCTATGAATACATAGGTTAGTCAGTTGACTTTAAAAAAGTCTTAAATTTGTAGTTTTTCATCAAAGCATAGTTGCTCAGGCATTGTTTTAAGCTACAGAATCAGTAGAATCCTATTATTTCAAAGTTCTGATGATCATTGATGGCAGCACAGGTAAGAATACATTTAGATAAAATTTCAATGTGTACTTTAAGATCTCATCTGCATGGAAACATTTCATAGAAAATCAAAATTACAAAAACCAATTGTTTGGTCATTACCAAGGTCATTTATAAGAGCTTGCTTCTCCCAGATGGGTGCTGTGGTTCCTACATTATAAGGGTGACTTTCATTAGTCTGATGTGCTTTGGAATGGCCTAGTGTCATGAAAGGCGTTGTGTAAAAGTAACTGTCTTGCTTTACAAGATGTTGTGAAACTTGAAAGGGTTCAGAAAAGATTTACAAGGATGTTGCCAGGGTTGGAGGATTTGAGCTACAGGGAGAGGATGAGCAGGCTGGAGCTGTTTTCCCTGGAGCGTCGTTGGTTGAGGGGTGACCTTATAGAGGTTTACAAAATTATGAGGGGCATGGATAGGGTAAATAGGCAAAGTCTTTTCCCTGAGGTCAGGGAGTCCAGAACTAGAGGGCATAGGTTTAGCGTGAGGGGGGCAAGATATAAAAGTGACCTAAGGGGCAACTTTTTCACACAGAGTGTAGTACAGGTATGGAGTGAGCTGCCAGAAGAAGTGGTGGAAGCTGGTACAATTGCAACATTTAAAAGGCATTTGGATGGGTATATGAATAGAAAGGGTTTGAAGAGATATGGGCCGGGTGCTGGTAGGTGGGACTAGATCGGGTTGGGATATCTGGTCGGCATGGATGGGTTGGACTGAAGGGTCTGTTTCCATGCTGTACATCTCTATGACTCTATGACTTTTAAATACAGGTTTTAGTTCATTACATTGAATTTAATTAAATGCTGTGAGAATTCTTAAAAGTCATTGAATCCAACTTTGTACAATTTACATGATTTGTGTTCCTCAGAGGTCTAAATGAACTTAATAGGGAATTGCATATTTCACTCTGGTTTTGAAGAAGAGTGAAAGGAAAACCAGGGAATTACAGTCCAGTTAGCCTAACATTCATAGTGGAGAAATAGTTGGATTCTATAATCCAACACCGTAAATTTTCAGTTAATCGGGGACAGCCAGCATGGATTCATGACAGGTCATGTCTGATAAACCTCAGTTTTTTGTAGAGGTGACTAATGTAGAGGACGCAGGAACGTCAATGGATTTTTTTAATAGGATCTTCCACAAGGCATTTAATAAAGTCACACATAAGAGACCATTAACCAAGGCAGAAGCACAGGCAATGAGGGGCAAATTACTGACATGGCTGGGGAATTGGTTGAGTGGCAGGTGATAGAAACTGGGATAATGGGTAGTGACACAAACTGGCAGGAAACGACTGATAGTATCCCACAAGGATGTGTTAGGGTCTCAACTATTCACATTATTAGAGTCATTGAAAGTTATATATCCAATTCACAATGTAGATGTCAGCATAACATTATAAAGGAGTATTTAAATACTAGGTGAATGGGCAAAACAACTATGGAAAATAGATATCAACACAAGTATCCTTTGGATGAGAAAGGACAGATTAGGGTATTTTCTAGATGGTATGAAGTTTAAATACAGTGGCTGTCCAAAGAGACTTGGAGGTTCAGATGCATAGATCTTTCAAATGTCACAAACAGATGCAGAAAATAATCAAGGCAGTAATGAAAGGCTATCCTTTATATCTACAGGACTTGAAAAGAAGGACACAAGTTATGCTGCAGTACAAAAACCTGGTTAGAGCCTACTTGGAAAACTTAGAACAAATCTGGGTACCAAGTGTTAGGGAGGATGTATTGGATTTGGAGAGAATACAACACACGTTTAGAAGAATGGCACTTGGATTTCATGGGTTAAGCAATAAGGAGAGATTATACAAATTGGGACTTTTTTTTCCCTAAACTTAATAGGTTAAGGGGTGATCCAACCGAAGTCAAAATATTAACAGGAAAAGACAGGCAAGATAAAGATAAAATATTTTTAGGGATTGGAGGTTCTAGAACTAAACGGCATAGTTTAATACTGAAGACCAGACTGTTCAGGAGAGTCGTTAGGAAGTAATCATACACAGGAGGAATTTTGGAAAGCTCTTCCACAAAAGGCGGTTGATGCTAGACCAGTTGTTAGTTTTATGTGAGAGATAGATAATTTTTTTTTAAATTAAGCAGTATTTAGTGTTGAAAGCTAAAGGCAGGCATATGGAGTTAAGGTCACAATAAATGATAGACAGGTTAAGGGGCTAAATGGCTTACTCCTTAGGATTTCAACTGTAATATTTTTAAGATGGAATAATTTTTAATAATCATTTAAAATTAAATTACAATCATTTAATAAACAATGGCATTTTCTGGGATTTCTGAAGTCATGCTGAATTTGTAGCATACAGAATGTTTCCTGTAAGGTGCACCCAGGTTTCTGAACAAAGCAGAACAGTAAACTGTGGTAAAGAAAACATAGCTACCTTTTTTAAGGCATATTTTGGATCATCGGGAAGAACCATTATTATTTTACCATCAGGATATTCACCTAAAATTCGCTCCTTCTTCCAGCCCTAGTTGAAAAATCAGTTTAAAATTAGATTTAAAATGATCATTTGACACTAATAAGAAATAGCATCTATGCAAATTGTGAAATATTTATTCATATTAGTCAATGTACCAGTATTAAACACAATTCAACTAGCATGTTTTATTCAAACTGGAGCATTAAGGTTAACACAGGGACTGGGAGGAAAAAAAATGTACAGAACCACAAGGGAAGCCCCACAAAATGCTTCAATGATGCGAAATTTCAATTTGAGGCACAGTGATCATCTCCAATATATTTGTAGTTTTGGAACGAGAAATGATCTTCCCAGAATGGAAATTACAATTTAAAGAGAGCAAGGTTTTCACATTCCAAGTGGTGCCCTCCTTCAGTACTGATGTCTTTTAAAGATGAAAAACAATCCACTTTAAGACATTGCAAAGTAGCAAGGTTTGTTAAGATGACTGAAATGTGCTTCATCCTCACTCTGCTGCAAAGGATGTTATTTTTGAAAGGGTGAAGGAAGAAAGAAAGGTTGTGCTGAAAATGCAATTTACGCAACAGTTCAGCAGCTATATCAATAGAGTTTTGACACTGCTCACATCACCCTCTCCAGTGAAGAGGGCACAGAAAACCAAAATGCAGAATAATGATTTGAAAAAACTAACTTATAGTGATGGCAAAATTGAGGAATTTTTTTAAAATATAAAAATCACACATTTAAAATACTTTCAAATATTTTATGCCAGTCATTCATACTGATCAGCTGCAAGTCTTTGCACCCATTCTATCCTTTTACTAGAAGAATGATCATTACACTTCAGCATGTTTGTGAATGGCAGATATAATGATAACTGCAGTCCCCATCACTTTATTCGAGACTAACTTCACACTGTCAAAGCAACCAAAATTTCAAACCACCTCAACTTATAATGCACTGTTTACTTACCACATATTTTACAGCACTAATAAAACGTTTGTGAAACTGAAAATGCTGAGCTTCATCTTCTGGAATAGAAGCTGCATACAACATTCCACATGTGGTGCAGGAAATAGCTCCGATTCTTTTCTGTCCAGCATCCTGTAGAAATAAATATAAACTTAATTACATATACCTTCAGTGCAGTCTTGCATCCACATTTTTTTTTTTAAAACATTACAGAGCAGTACAGGCCCATTGGCCCTTGATGTTGCGCCGCCCTGTCATACTAATCTGAAGCCGATCCCACCTACACTATCCCATGTACTTCCATATGCCCGTCCAATGATGACTTAAATGCACTTAAACTTGGCGAATCTACTACCGTTGCAGGCAAACATTCCATACTCTTACTACTCTGAGTAAAGAAACTACCTCTGACATCTGTCTTATACCTATCTTCCCTAGTGGTGTCCCCTTGTGTTTGCCATCCCTATACTTGGAAAAAGGCTCTCCCTATCTAACCCTCTGATTATCTTGTATGTCTCTATTAAGTCACCTCTCAACCTTCTTCTAACGAGAACAGCCTCAAGGCCCTCAGCCTTTCCTTGTAAGACATTCCTTCCAAACCTGGCAACATCCTAGTAAATCTCCTCTGCACCCTTCCCAAAGCTTCCACATCCTTCTTATAATGCGGTGACCAGAACTGTACACAATACTTCAAGTGTGGCCGTACCAGAGCTTTGTACAGCTGAGCATAACCTCCTGGTTCCAGAACTTAGTCCCTCTATTAATAAAAGCCAAAAAACTATGCCTTCTTAACAACCCTATCTATCTGGGTGGCATTTCTATTTAAATTATACCAAGCCTACCTCACAACAGTGACAACACTTCAAACGTGGCTTTGGGAGATCCAAATATTGTGAAAGATGCTATTTAAACACAAACCTGTTTTCCAATTCACTAAAATGGAAATCTATCTACATGTCACACTCTGCACTTACAATTGCCCATTCATTGAATGATAGAAAATAGGTGCAGGAATATTGGGCCCTTTGCGCCTGCACTACCATTCAATATGATCATGGCTGATTATGCAATCTCAGAATCCCATTCCGGCTTTCTCTTCATGCCCTTTGATCTCTTTAGCTGCAAGAGCCACATCCAGCTTCCTCTTGAATATATCTAATGAGCTGGCCCCAAGCTTACTGTGGTAGAAAATTCCACAGGTTCACAACTCTTAAGTGAAGAAATTCTTCCTCATCTCAGTCTTGAATGGCTTATGCCTAGATCCCCAGTTCTAGACTTCACCAACATCAGGAACATTCTTCCCATATCTAGCCTGTCCAGTTCCAACAGGATTTTATATGTTTCTATGAGATCGCCTTCATTCTTCTAAATGAGAGAGTACAAGCCCAGCTGATAAAGTCCTTCCTCATATGTGAGTCCTGCCATCCCAGGAATCAGTCTGGTCAACCTTCGCTGGACTTCCTTAACAGCAAGAATGTCCTTCCTCAGACTACGAGATCAATACTGCACACTGGTGGGCGGCACGGTGGCACAGTGGTTAGCACTGCTGCCTCGCAGCGCCAGAGACCCGGGTTCAATTCCCGACTCAGGCGACTGACTGTGTGGAGTTTGCACGTTCTCCCCGTGTCTGCGTGGGTTTCCTCCGGGGGTTCCGGTTTCCTCCCACAGTCCAAAGATGTGCAAGTCAGGTGAATTGGCCATGCTAAATTGCCCGTAGTGTTAGGTAAAGGGGTAAATGTAGGGGTATGGGTGGGTTACGCTTCGGCGGGTCGGTGTGGACTTGTTGGGCCGAAGGGCCTGTTTCCACACTGTAAGTAATCTAATCTAATCACAATACTCATCGTGTTTCATCACCAAGGCCCCATATAACTGCAACAAGACATCCTTACTCAAGGTTACGACGCGGTTCCCCATGGGAGACAGATTAGCAAGGTTAGATCTCACGGAATACAGGGAGAACTAGCCATTTGGATACAGAACTGGCTCAAAGGTAGAAGTGAGAGGGTGGTGGTGGAGGGTTGTTTATCAGACTGGAGGCCTGTGACCAGTGGTCTGCCACAAGGATCGGTGCTAGATCCTCTACATTTTGTCATTTACTTAAATGATTTGGATGTGAGCATAAGAGGTACAGTAAGTAAGTTTGCAGATTACACCAAAATTGGAGGTGTAGTGGGTTACCTCAGATTACAACAGGATCGTGACCAGATGGGCCAATGGGCTGAGAAGTGGCAGATGAAGTTTAATTCAGATAAATGCGAGGTGCTGCATTTTGGGAAAGCAAATCTTAGCAGGACTTATACACTTAATGGTAAGGTCCTAGGGAGTGTTGCTGAACAAAGAGACCTTGGAATGCAGGTTCATAGCTCCTTGAAAGTGGAGTCACAGGTAGATAGGGTAGTGAAGGTCACTTTTGGTATGCTTTCTTTTAATGGTCAGAGTATTGAGTACAGGAGTTGGGAGGTCATGTTGCAGCTGTACAGGACATTGGTTAGGCCACTGTTGAAATATTGCGTGCATTTTGGGTTTCCTTCCTATCAGAAAGATGTTATGAAACTTGAAAAGGTTCAGAAAAGATTTACAAGGATGTTGCCAGGGTTGGAGGATTTGAGCTATAGGGAGAGGCTGAACAGGCTGCGGCTGTTTTCCCTGGAGCGGAGACTGAGGGGTGACCTTCTAGAGGTTTACAAAATTATGAGGGGCATGGATAGGGTAAATGATGGGTATATGAAAAGGAAGGGTTTGGAGGGATATGGGTCGGGTGCTGGCAGGTGGGACCAGATTGGGTTGGGATATCTGGTCGGCATGGACATGTTGGACCGAAGGGTCTGTTTCCATGCTGTACATCTCTATGATTATATGCATTTTATCAAAGTTTTTCATCTTGTGTGCATCACATTTTGCAGCAACAACAACAACACTTCCACTGTATGAGGAGTGCGCTATTGGTCCGCGATTGTTATCTGACTGGTAGATGCATTGCCATGGACATGATTTGGAGATGCCGGTGTTGGACTGGGGTGTACAAAGTTAAATCACATGAAAGAAGTGAAACTATCACTGTATTCTAACAGATGAAAGGCTTAACAGACAATCAATTTTTCAATGTATAATTTCAGTTACATCACACTGTAAATTTTTGCGATAAATTCTGTGTTACGATCGAGCCATCCACTATCATCTGATGAAGGAGCGTCGCTCCAAAAGCTAGTGTGCTTCCAATTAAACTGTTGGACTATAACCCGGTGTTGTGAGATTTTTAACTTTGCCATGGACAGTGCACCTAGTTAACTGTCAGTCAGCATTAATATCAGATTTTGTTTAAATTTTAAACCAGCAGGGTGATTTTGGTCAGAGAAATATCCTGGCAATCAATTAACCAGCAAATGATTTTCACCTATTTTATTGAATTGAAACAGGCACAATGCAGTGCTTACTCCAAAATCTCATTGTCCAATCACTAGAGAAAGAAGCTTACATTCATGTAATTAGTGCAAGTTATTGAACATGTCATCTCGCAAATGAAACAACGCAAGTTAGTAATTAATCAGATTCTTTTAGTTTTGTAGGAGTTATTGTTTTAAGTCAGCCTAGCTTTGCCCACTTCTGACACAGTACAATTTTAAATTCCAAGTTAAAGACAAGTAATTGAAATGTCTAACTGTGACAACCTGTATCCCAGATATCGGTGGAGATCATAAGTTAGACAGTGGTTGAAGATACATTTCACATATTAACAAATGAACTTTGCTCTTCGACGTGCTAACTTTTTGCAGCAAACCCTAAGAACAGATCCAATTAACAATAGGGTTCAAAAAAGTAACATGATCTCCTACTTAATGTGAGTGGACACTTACGATGTTTGATTGCTGAACTCCATCTCCTGCTGTGATGATTGGTTTAGTTTCTTTCTGTACACAAAGTTCAGAGGGATCTGCAGTGTTCTTCACTACAGTTGGCTGATTAGACAAAGATACACTTTGAAAGAATAAAAGTTAACATTGTTTGTTAAAAAATAGAATATTTTCTCAAACTGTACTTTTATCAACTCTACAATTTATATTTAGAGGGAAGACAACTAGGACTACATTATTCACATATAATTGTACCTCCATTCAACCAGTTGTTGCCAAGATATCTAGTCACGAATAAAAGCAGAAACTTCTAATCGTGATCACAATATTACTTCGTATAATGTTTTCAAGCCAAGCAATGTCTCCTCTCAAGTACTTGATGAAGAGGACATCAATGAACATCCTGAAAAATGACCAATAATTGAAAGCCCCAGAAGAACTGTGTTTTGGTCGAAGCAAGGATGCACAGCTTCCATAATAAATCAGGCATACTGAGGAGTGAGGAGCAAAAATATAATAGTGGCATATTATTGTGCATTATTTCTTGCTTATCACATTTGATTGCAAATAAACCCATTGAAAGAGTTCTTTCGGATACGGATTTTTAAGATATATATAGATTTCAATTTACAATTTTACAATTTCACATGAAGTGAAGTACTGTATCCATGCAACTACTGGGAAAATGGAAGCGGGCTTCCTTACTAAAGTTTAAAATAGATGACAGGAATTTGGCTGTTTGCAAGAACGAAGCAGGCTGACTGTGAAAATTTTAAAAAAAGCTTCTTCAGGAAACCTGTTGAAGCACCAACAGTTACAGTGAACTCAAAATTTGAGAGCAACTGGTCATCACCAAGACCGTAATAATTTCCTTATAGTCAAACCTGTAATCTTCACCCAAGTGTGAATGCTTTCACCTAAATTGAAGTGTATCAGTCATCCACATACTACCTATAGCTTTGAAAGTCTATTGCTCAGATAAATAGGATTGTCCCTTCCAAAAGATGGGGGACCTTTCTCGCTCTACTAAGTACCTGCAACACAAAAAACATTATTTGGTCCAACTGGTCCACATTGGTGTCTCTGTTCCATACAAACCTTCAACGTTTCAGTATTTTGCTGCTTATTAATGTTAGAAGTCGAGACTGTTACCTCAAAACATTCTCTAGATTTAGCTATGTTAGTCATAGTCATACATAGCCCAAATGTGTTAAATGTAGGGTTATGCCTGGGGAAATCAATCTAATAATAAAATATCCTGGAATGTAATTAGAGTAACGCTTTACAATTTGAAATGGACAGTCACATACTCTTTCAAACTGAGAAAACACAATGAGATAAGGCCAATTAATAAAGTTATTGATTTCTTGGTTTGATGGTGTGCATAATTATGATTAGAATTAGTTTGCACACCAACAGATGCCAATTAAGTTATGTAGTAGTCCCAACAGGTGACTTTAATACTCAGTGGGGGTCTCTACTTTTCCATCTACATTGATACCCTTAGATTCTCGACTAGTAAGAGTGTCAATCAACTCAGCCGTAAAACATTTAATGACCAGCTTCCAACACTGTCTGAGAAACAGAATTTCATAGACTAACTACTCTCACATCTCTATCGTAAATGGCAAATCCCTTGTTTTTAAACCACGTTCGTAAGTTTAGGTTCTTCCATAAGGTGTCCTCTCATTCTTCTAAACTCCAATGGTTACAGATCCAATCTGTCCACCCTCTCTTCATAAGACAACATCTTCAGCCCAGGAATCAGTCAAGTGAGTATTTGCTGCACACACTTCCAATTTAATTATATCCTTTCTTAAATAAGGAAACAAAAAGTGAGTATAATTTTAAAGGTGAAACCCAGGAGGGTTTCTTCACCCAGAGGATGATGGGAACCTGGAATGCACTGCCTGGTAGAGTAGCTGAGGTTGGAAACTCAAGTTGAAAAATGTCGTGCTGGAAAAACACAGCAGGCCAGGCAGCATCTGAGAAGCAGCAGAATCGACGTTTCAGGCAGCATCTGAGGAGCAGCAGAATCGACGTTTCAGGCATAAGCCCTTCTTCAGGAATTCCTGAAGGGCTTATGCCCGAAACGTTGATTCTCCTGCTCCTCGGATGCTGCCTGGCCTGCTGTGTTTTTCCAGCACGACATTTTTCAACTCTGGTACTCCAGCATCTGCAGTCCTCACTTTCTCCGAGGTTGGAAACCTAACAACCTTTAAAAACTTATTCAGATTAGCAATTGAAATGTCATAATATTCATGGCTGTGGTCAATTACTGGATGACTTTCAATTTAGAATAGCTTTTTGTCAGTGTGGACTCAACACAAGGGCCTCTTCTGTACTTCTATTCTGTTAAACTAAAAGTATTCCAGACATTCTCACCAAAACCCTACACAACTATAGTAAAATGGTCTTTTTTATATTCAACCCTCCTTGCAATAAACACATTTCCAGCCTTAATTACTTGCAGCATTAACACTTTGTACTCATGTACTTGGTGTCCTAGATTCCTCTGTACAAAGCTCTCTATTTATAAAATATGAACTTCCCATTCATCCTGTACAAGTAGGCATAGACACATTTTCCCACATGATACCACATTCACGTTACCCATCTATATCCCTTTACAGTCTCCTGTCCTCAATTTACTCTCCACATATCTTTGCACTATCAGTAAACGTAACAAAGACGCATCTGGTCCATTCATTCAAATCATTGATATGGACTGCAAAAGTTGAGACCACAGCTGTGATCCATGTTGCATTCTACTTGTTACGCAAAGCCAGGCATTGCCGATTTAAACTGCTGTTCCCCATGAGCTAAATAATCCATGCAAATGTGTTACTGCCTACACTATGAGCTCATACTTTTTTTGCAATATCCTTTGATTTAGCAGCTTGTTAAATGCTTTCAGAAGCTTCAAGTATTTACACGGTTCCTTTATCCACTTGGTTTGTTACTTGCTCAAAGAACCATCAAAATATTGAAGCTTGATTTCCCTATCACAAGACTATGTTCACTCTGCCTGATCACAGTTATGATTTTCTAAGAGCTCCATAATCCCCTAATAGAGTCCAGTATTTTCCCATGACAGATGTTAAGCTATTTGGTCTGGAGTTTGCAGATTTTTCACTCCCTCCTCTCAAATATAAAAAGGAGCTAAATTTGCTATTTTTCACATGAGACCTTTCTAGAATCTAGAGAATTTTGAATTTTGGAAAATTACAACCAAAGCAACTACTTATTCAGTAACTATTTATTTTAATGAAGCCCATGAAGTAGGGGAGGATATATGAAACATTTTTAAGCACCTTAACCTTGTGATTGTAATAGTTTTTTTAAGTTCACCTTCCCCTTTATAATTATTTCTAGGATGTTACTTGCACCTTCTACAGTGAAGCTAGATGGAAAATATCTGTTCAGTTTGCCAGCCATTTCCTTTTTTCCTATTCATAACTGCCTAGATTTACTGTCTGGAGGATCAATGCTTAGTTTAGAGTTGTTATTTTCTTTAAGTATCTGGAGAAACTGTTGTTAGCTATTTTTAAGGCATCAAGCTAGCTATCTCTCGTACTCCATTTTCTCCCTTTTATGGTCCAATCTACTGATCCACAATTAAGTTTTGAAGAACTGATAGGTGTTTTCTTTCAATATGATACAATCTTTAACTTTCTTTGTTAGCCATGGTGTATTTACTCCTAGATCATATCTCCCCCCCCCTCACTTGTATATCTGCCACACCCTTCTTGTATATCTGCCACAGCATTTCTACTGACCTATCCCTTAACTTTCCAGTTCACTTTGTTTCTTCCTTTGACAACTGCTTCAGCTTTTCTTAATTCTGTGAGAAATTGCTTGAAAATAAGTACATTGGCTGAAAACTAGATCCAACTACCAAAATCAAAACAAATCCCAAAATATGAAGTTTTGTCCTTTTATCATTCTTGTTTTATAATTATATTTAAATCAATCAATCTACAGTTTTAGTTTATTGGTCCATTAAAGATGATTCAACAGTGCAGCAATTGGAAAACAATGACAGGATTGGGCAGAGTCAGCACGAACTGATGAAAACAGGCTTGACAAGTAGACTGGAAGCTTGTGAGCATGTAACTAAGCCAGTAGATGTGGGTCACTTGAATTTGACAGAAGGCTTTGAACAACATCCTATGAGATTAGCAAGTAAAATTAAAATGCATGAAATTGGAACGAACAGGTCATTTTCTGAATGACATTCAATGTCTAGTGGGGTACTACAAGGATCAGTGCTGGACCCAAGCTATTCACACACTATCCAAAGCTATTAATTATTTACATGAGGGAACGAAATTAAATATTGTTAAATTTGAAATCAAATCTGGATAAGAGGGTGAACTGTGAGCAGATTGCAGAGGTAGTTCAGTGTGATTTGGACAAGTTGAGTGAATGGACAAGAGCATTGCAGGTGACTTATAATGTGGGTAAATGTGAGGTTATCTAATAGCAAAAATAGGAAGGCAGATTATCTGAATGGTGATGGATTGGAAAAAGGGAGGTGCAACAAGACCTCATGTCTTTGGACACCAGTCACTGAAAGTAGGCATATAAGTGTACAGAAGGCAAATTGTATGTTAGCCTTCAAAGCTGGAGTATTCAAGTATAGGGATGTCTTGCTTCAATTGATCAGGGCCTTGGTGAGATCACACCCTGAGTACTGGTCTCCTTATTGGAAGATGGATGTTCTGGCAATAGCGGAAGCACAATAAAGATTTACCAGACTAATTCCTGGGATGGTAGGACTGGTGTATGAAGAGAGACAGCATGGTTAGGACTATATTCACTGGAATGTAGGAGAATAGGAGGTTCTCACAGAAACCTATAAAATTTTAAACAGGACTAGCCAGGATAAATGCTGGACGAATGTTCCTCATGGTCACAGTCTAAGAATACAGGCCATTTAGGCCTGACTCAAGGATTAATTTCTTCATCCAGGGAATGGTAAGCCTTTGGAATTCTCTACCGCATAAAACAGTTAAGGGCAAAACATTGAATGCTTTCAAGGAGTTGGATATAGTTCTTAGGGCTAAAGGCATCAAAGGTTATAGGGAAAAAGCAGGAGCAGGGTGGAGGATCAGCTATGATCAAATTGAATAGCAGAGCAGATTCAAAGGGCTAAATGGCCTCCTCCTGCTCCTATCTTCTTTACTTGTATGGTCTATGAGAACTTGATGGGTACCTCAATCATCTCACTAATTTCAATGCTGGAGGAAACAATGGCTCAAATTTTCCAAGAAGTGACAATCATCAACAGATCAAGATTAGAGTGGTGCTGGAAAAACACAGCAGGTCAGGCAGCATCTGAGGAGCAGGAAAATCAACATTTTGGGCAAAAGCGTTTTGCCCGAAATGTCGATTTTCCTGCTCCTCGGATGCTGCCTGACCTGCTGTGCTTTTCCAGCACCACTCTAATTTAGATTCTGATCTCCAGCATCAACAGTCCTCACTTTCGCCTAATCACCAACAGATCGCCAACTCACCCCTCCCTTCTTGCATTTGGACCCAACTCCTCATTTCTTGCTGGCACTTCCAATCCTGTGCAGAGCATATCTGAAATCCAATAGTTTCCAAGTAGAGCAGGATAGCGAGGTAAACTCAATTTGGCCTTTTTTTCCCCCCTCACTGTAGAAGCCAAATTTCTCAAGGTATCTGTATAGTTACTCATTGTCCTATAGTTGCAGGTAACCAATAGCATTTCCCACTAGTCCGATAGTGATCAATCCCCAAAAGCAATCAATCTTATTGTTCTTCTATAGCAATCAATAACCTCCCCCCATCCCGCCAAACCAATCTTTTCACCTGAGTGATCATTCACACTCTCCCCTCTGCCAAAAGAGCAATCAGCTTTTCCTACCCATGGCAGTGACAACATCCCCTTTCACACACTCCAACAGCGATCACTGGGAACCTACTCCCTCTTCATCCCCCAAACCCTTTATAGTAATCCTTCCCCTCATACCCTGCCAACAGCTACCTCTTCCCTCCTGCATGAAACTGTTCAATTACAGCCCCTCCACCTCAACCACAGACAGTTCTGACTTCAACCAGCCAGGAGCCAAAGATTTCAGAAGGTGGTTAAGGAGAGCAGGTGCTGCACAGGGACAGCCCAAGTATGTTCCAGGACTGAACTGAGCAATGTCCATCACTCAGTAGATGCTGACGGTCAGACTGGTCATATTTCAGTGGGTGATTGTGGTAGTAGATGGGAATTAAAGAACATTGTCCATGGTTTGGGGAGGGTGAAGGAGAGTGAGTACTGTCCATGGGCAGTGAACATTACCATGGGTGCAGGAGTGCTTTGACATTCCAGCTGATTTATACAGCTCAGGAGGCTTTAGACCAGCTATGAAAAGCTCTAACCAAATCTATGTAAATAACCAGTTGAGTGACTAAATATATAAATCAAGCAGAATTTGCTTGGTTCTGGCCAGTCACAGGTTTAAAGTTTAAAGTTTCTGCACAAGGTCAATGGATGAATGGGATTAAATTTGGACTTTTACAGGGTCCCACGAAACATCAGAAACCTAAATTGGAGGCCTGTTCCCAAGTCAGAAGATCAGGACTCATACTTGTAGATGGATAATTTAAAAACAAAAGGTGCGAGCGTGGTGCTGGAAAAGCACAGCGGGTCAGGCAGCATCAAGAGGAGCAGGAGGATTGACATTTCGAGCAAAACCCCTTTATCAGGAATGAGGCTGTGAGCTGAGGGGATGGTGAGATAAATGGGGGTGGAGGTAGCTGTGAGTGTAATAGGTAGATGGAGGGGGTGGTGGGGGGGGGGTAATGGTGATAGGTCAGTGAGGAGGGTGGAGCAGATAGGTGAGAAGATAGATGGATAGATAGAACAGGTCTGAGGGCGGTGCTGAGTTGGAAGGTTGGAACTGGGATAAGGTGGGCGGAGGAGAAATGAGGAAGCTGATGAAATCCACATTGATGCCATGGAGTTGAAGGGTCGCGAGGTGGAAGATGAGGTGTTCTTCCTCCAGGCGTCGGGTGGTTAGGGAGTAGCAATGGAGGCGGCCCAGGACCTGCATGTCCATGGCGGAGTGGGAGGGGGAGTTGAAGTGTTCAGCCACAGGGTGGTGGGATTGGTTGGTGCCATTGTCCCAGAGATGTTCTCTAGAAGACACTATCCCTTATTCCCAATTCCTCCGCCTATGCCACATCTGCTCCTAGGAGGACCAGTTCCACCACAGAACACACCAGATGGCCTCTTCTTTAAAGACCACAATTTCCCCCTTCCACGTGGTTGATGACAGCACATCTGATCCACTTCCCGCACCTCCACCCTTGAACTCCACCCCTCCAACCACAGCAAGGAGTTCCACCACAGAACACACCAGATGGCCTCTTCTTTAAAGACCACAATTTCCCCCTTCCACGTGGTTGATGATGCCCTCCAGCACATCTGATCCACTTCCCGCACCTCCACCCTTGAACTCCACCCCTCCAACCACAACAAGGACAGAATGTCCCCAGTCCTCACCTTCCAGCCCACCAACCTCCACATACATCGCATCATCCTGTACCATTTCCGTCACCTGCAAACGGATCCCACCACCAGAGATATATTTCTCTCTCCACCCCTATCCCTTTCTATAAAGGCCATTCCCTTCGCGACTCCCTAGTCAGGTCCACGCCCCTCGCCAATCCATCCTCCCCTCCCAGCACCTTCCCCTGCCACCACAGGAATTGCAAAACCTGCGCCCACACCTCCCCCCTCACCTCCGTCCAAGGCCCCAAAGGAACTTTCCAAATCAAAGTTTCACCTGCACTTCCACACGGCATTTACTGTATCCGTTCCTCCTGATGTGGTCTCTTCTCCATTGGGGAGACACCTTCTCTCAGAACGCTTCAGAGAACATCTCTGGGATACCCACACAAACCAACCCTACCACCCTGAGGTCGAACACTTCAACTCCCCCTCCCATTCTGCCAAGGACATGCAGATCCTGGGCTTCCTCCATTGCCACTTCCTAACCACCCGACACCTGGAGGAAGAATGCCTCATCTGCCACCTCAGCATTCTCCAACCATACAACATCAATTTCACCAGTTTTTCCTCCCCCCACCTTATCCCAGTTCCAACCTTCCAACTCGGCACCACCCTCAAAACCTGTCCATCTTCCTTCTCACCTATCCGCTCCACCCTCCTCTCCGAACTCTCAACATTAACCTCACCTCCACCTACCTAACAGACTCTCAGCTACCTTCCCCTCCTCCCTCAGCTCACAGTCTCTTTCCTGATGAAGGACTTATGCCCGAAACATTGATTCGCCTACTCCTCAGATGCTGCCTGACCACCTGTGCTTTTCCAGCACCACACTTTCGACTCTGATCTCCAGCATCTGCAGTCATCACTTGCACTTAATTTTAAAAAAAAAAGTCGATTGCAATTGAACCCATTGTCTTCAGATGTGGCTGACATACTCTTGAATCAAGGCTAATAGTTCAACATTAAAATTTATTAACATTGTGTAATAGTTTAGAAGCATGTTCTGTTTGTATAATTATTAACAAGTTTCATGCTAAATTGGTTAGTACAAGTTACTCATGTTATTCACTTATCCAAATTGGTCTGGTAAATGGTGGTTTCAGGAGTACTCTAAAACCATGACAAATACCTGGCATTCATCTTCAATGAATCAGGATTACTGAACAGAGTCCGTACCGTTTCTTTCAGCAATGACCCTACAATGTAATTCAGTAAAGACAAAAAATAAAATTTGAACTGAGCTAAACAGATACTACAACGAAATGAAAATTAGTCTGTGGGACAAAACATCAAACACAGTATGGGTATAAAATTCAATTAAGTATATCATGCCAACATTAACTTTGTTACCAAACTGACCTTCGAGGAATTGTGTCAGGGAAAGAAAGAGTATAACTTTGATTAAATTACTATACGTGAAAACGTCTGCAACTCAAGCCGAATTTCTTCAGAGGTAGACGGTAGGGACAAGGAGAGCAGAGATATCATTTAGCACTAACACAAATAATCTCTTCGGTGGAATATAAAGTAGCACAGTGAGAGTCACTGAGTTAGAGTTTTACAGCATGGAAAGAGGCCCTTCAGCCCATCTAGCACCTATCTACCTCATCCCATTTTCAAGCACTTTGCTACAATCTTGGATGCCATGGTACTTCAGTAATTATCTAAATACTACTTAAAAGTTGTGACGATTCTATCCACCTTTCAGATTATGAGTTCCAGATACCTGGGTGAAAAAAAAATTCTAAACCCCTCTAAACTTGTTGACCGCTATCTAAATCTAATCTAATTATTGGCGCCTCTACTCAAAGGAAAGGCTTCTTCGTATCTACTCTATCTTGATCCCTCATACTTCTGTGCCACTCTGGGGTTCCTCAGCTTTCCATGCTGTAAGGAAATCTGAGACCACCAACTCTCCCTTCACAGCTGAAAAGTTCCAATGCAAGTAACATTCTGGTGAATCTCCTCTGCATTCTCTCTAAATGTAATTACATTCTTCCGAGTGCCTGGAGTATGAACAGAAATGCAAACAGCACTCCAGCTGTGGCATAACTAACATCTTGCATTGTTCCAACATAACCTCCATCCTTGTGTTCAATACATTGACTAGTAAATGCAGGTATCCCTGATGCCTTCTTAACCACTTTACCTACCTATCCTGTTGCTTTCAAGGATCTATGGACATGCACATCAAGGCCCCTTCAATCCTCTATACTTCCTAGGGTCATAACTATTTGTTGTGTAGTTCTATCCCTTGCCTTGTTAGTCCTCTTGGTAGTTCAGTGATTAGCACTGCTGCCTCATAGCACCAGGGGCCGAGGTTCAATTTCACCCTCAGGTGACTGACTGTGTGTGCAGTTTGCACATTCTCCTCATATCTGCATGGGCTTCCTCCCACAGTCTAAAGATGCACAGGTAGGGGTGGGATGCCCTTCAGAGGTGGGCTTGATGGGTCAAATAGCCTGCTTGCACTCTGTAGGGATTCTATGATTCTAAAATGCTTCACCTCGCGCTTTGCAAGATTAAACTCCACTTCCCATTGTTCTGCCCAGCTAGTTCACATTATCCTGGCATCTAAGGTTGTCCTCCACACAACTGATCATCTCAGCAATTTGTGAACTTACTGATCAAACTTCCTACATTAGTGTCTAGACATTGATGAAAACTACAAACAGCAAGGGGGTCATCACCAAACCTGTGGTATGTCAGTGGAGTCCAGTTATAAAATAATTTTCAACCCTCTACCTCCTGCCACTAAATTGCCCATGAAGTCTTACCTTCTTGCCCAGTCTGTCATGTGAGACCTTAACAAAAGCCATACTGAAGTCCAGATGGACCACATCCACTACACCCTTATTCATATATCTAGTCATCTCCACACACAAAAGAAAAAATCAAACCTGTCAGACAGGATCAACGCCTGACAAAGCATTGCTGACTATATCTCCCCCTGACAAAGCTGTTAGAAAGAACAAAGAACGTGGATCTAGCCCTTCCTATAGAGCAATAATTATTTGCTCCTTGAAATGGTCTCATGTGAAAGGAGTTCACTAAATTCTATTCAAATTTCCGTAGAGCTAGGCCCATGGAATAAACAGACCAAACTTTACTAACTAACTCACTCCATACTATTGACATAGCAAATGAAAAGATGGCATTTGAGTAGGCATTTCTTTTTCTGATGTAGACCTTACCAAATGGTATTTTACACAATTAATTGAGGAGTTTGAAGATATTGGGCATGCGCATTACGTTTTTTTAAAAAATGTCAAGAATGCATTTCTTTCACACAAAATAAGGAAAAAAAGAAACAGACTTCTAGTCACTTATATATTCAATATTTGTTTAAACCAAGGAGGTAGCATCATACTGTATGTTTTCTGGTAGTTAACAGCAAGCATAATTTGTTCTACAATACCTTCTGATCCATTTTCCAATTGCTCTTTAACTGGTTTCAGCAGTAATTCAGTGGCACAGCTCTTTTCTGGACTACATTCAGGGCTCGACTCCAAATGTAACCTAAAACTCTGAAGGAAACAAATCTCATTCAGGTGGATGAGCAGGACAAGAAAAAAAAAGGAATTACACAAATCTGACTGTGTCTTTTTGGTAATGTTTTACTGCAGTGCTGAAACCCAATGAACCCACCTCAGCAAGTGCCCCAACCATAGCGGGGCAAGTCCAGCATCAAACTATTTAGTCAATTCAGGATTCACAGCACACTGGAATAAAGTAATTCTTGACACTGAGGAATTGCCTAAAACAGACTGCAGTCCATTTCGTTTTATAAAAATACAAGATTGGTAATTCTTCTCTGCTACGTGAATTTTCAAATTCCAAATAGGTGACTGAGTAGGATGCAATTGCAGCAAAGCTTTTAAATATCAATATTAATAAATGGGAAGTTTTAAGGAATGGCCTTTGACTGTAATTTATTCAATTTGGAGCAGCTTTAAAAGTTCCTTTGCTGGCTATACTAATTTCTGACAGTCTCGCTTCAGCTCTTTGCAGGTATAGACTCAAAAAAAAATTGCTTTCCCAACGTCACTAATTCAGGTCTCAAATAAATTAGCAGGAAATGGCAGGAAACAAACAACCTAAAGTTCAAGACTCAATTAGCCAGGTTTCCTTCAAAATGCAGATAATATTGAAAATGGAAAACTTCACAATTTTGGTTTCTTTTACATACCTAAAATATGCTTGTGATAATTAAAATAACTTTGGTAGTATTAAATGGAAAACTATAGAAAAGGTTAACATTAGCACAGGGAAACCTCTTGAAATAGTTTTACTAATCTTATAAATAGTTGTTATCTCAACACCTTAGAAACTAAATAGAAATGTATCTTAATATTTTGGACACTTAGAAGATATGATTGTGACAAAAATACTGTTGAATTAACACATTGTTAAAACGTTCACAATTTTAAAAAATAGAATGGTTTGAATTTAGTTGGGTCATTTGGAAAACATCAATTTTACACATTAGAAAGATTTTTTTTTGTTCATGGGAATGTAAGCGACTGGCAAGACCAGCACTTCACTTGGCTTATATTTGGGATGAATTTAGAGGAAAAAGTGTGGAAAGGCTGGTCTTGTTGGGAGTTCAGAATAAGCAAGAACCTTGAGATGCAAGCTCCTGACAGAACTTGTGGATATGGAAATAATGTTTTCATGTTTTCAGAGAGCCACTGATGAATAATCATTGAATTTTTAAAAGATACAGGCTGATGGACTTCCATCTTAGTATGGATTTAAGGTCATAGGAGCACAGAGCTGAACTCAGATTAATTGGTGTTTGCCAGTTAATTGAACATTAGTTCTCAACAATAGGAGCTATACTGCATTTGAACAGGTGGGGAGCTAATGTTCTCAAACATAGGATAAAAGTGTGAACAGTAAATCGAAGAAGAAAATGTAATGAAGTTAAGAGAAAGAGGTCAAGTGCAGTTTCTCAGATTGGCTGAAATTTGGTTATGGTAATAGACAAGGTTCTGGTCTGGAACAGCTTCTGCTCACTCTGTACATTTAAAATGTACATGTAGGATCAAAGTGAATGCTGCCTAAATTTGCAAATTATATTAAAACAGTCGACACTTAGTCTTCAGACAAGTTTCACCAACATGATCCCCTCAATCGAGGGCACTGACTGTAAAAGACAATAAAAAATAGCAACCACAGTTTGGCTGAGCCTGCCCTGCCATTCAACACACCTAATCTGACATTCCTATATCCATCTACTTGCCGTTTTCTCTGTAACCTTGACTCTCCTATTAATGAAGAATCCATCTATCCTAGCATTACCACGGATTCTACATCCCCTCCACTGCAAAAGTTCTCTGACAAGGAGGTATAAAGACTCAACCCTTGAAGAAATTCCTCCTCAATTCAGTCTTAATTTGGCACCCTTTATTCTGAGACTAATGCCTTTGATCCTAGAGTCTCCATGAGAGGAAACATTCTCTCAGTATTTACCCTATCAAGCCCTTTAAAAAAATCCTGTAAGTTTCAATTAGATCAGCGCCCATTCTTCTAAATTCCAATGAGTAGAGTGTCTCAACCTATTGAGCCTTTTCTCATAAGACAAAACCTTCATACCAGGGATCATCCTAGTGAACTTTCTCTGAACTACCACCAGTGAAATGACATCTTTGAATTAGGGGGCCAAACCTGCTCTCTGTAATCCAGATGTAACCTCACCACTATCCATACAATTGCAGTAAGGCTTCCCTACTCGTATACCCCAACACCCTTGAATTAAGGGCAACATTTTATCAGTCTTCCCAATTACCTGCTGTAAATGTGTTGCTGGAAAAGCGCAGCAGGTCAGGCAGCATCCAAGGAACAGGAGAATCGACGTTTCGGACATAAGCCCTTCTTCAGGAATGAGGAAAGTGTGTCCAGCAGGCTAAGATAAAAGGTAGAGGGGAGGGACT
>NC_057713.1:53762529-53861287 GCF_004010195.1 Chiloscyllium plagiosum | reverse complement strand
TGCTGGACACACTTTCCTCATTCCTGAAGAAGGGCTTATGCCCGAAGTGTTGATTCTCCTGTTCCTTGGATGCTGCCTGACCTGCTGCGCTTTTCCAGCAACACATTTTCAGCTCTGATCTCCAGCATCTGCAGCCCTCACTTTCTCTCAATTACCTGCTGTACCAATATGCTAGCTTTCTGCGTTTTGTGCACAAGTACCTTATTCCCTTTCTATGGTTTTTCTAAATTGATATAATACTGCTCTTTTGTTCACTTTGGAAAGGAAAACTTCACATTTTCCCCACAGTATACTTCATTTGCAAACTTTCTGCCCACTTATCAAGAACTCTCAACTCTTTGCATCTATCTTGCAACTTACCTTTCCACCTATTTCTGTAAAATGTGCAAATTTAGCTAGAATACATTCACTTCCTTCATGTCAAATGGTCACGGTTCCAGCACTGATTCCTATGGAACCCCACTGGTTACAAGTTGCCAACCAGAAATAGATCCAGATTTCTTGCCCATTAGCCAATTCTCAGCCATGCCAATATACTACCTCCAAAACCAGGTGCTCTTATTTTACAACTTAATCTTTTGTAAGGTAACTTCTGGAATTCCAAATACAACACACCTACTCTTGTTAAGACTTCCACTCAGTAAAAATATATCCACAAAGGAGGAAAGATTCTAAGAGAGTGATAAAACAACCATAGCTCAGTAGGGATGTTAAGAAATTGGGAAAAAAAAGCATTTAATGATGGACGTGTCAGTGACAGATCCGAAGACACACAAGTTCAGAATCCAGCAAAGGAGAAAAAGTGAAAAGATTGCTTGCTTACTGTCATCCCTGCTACTCTATCTGTCCAGTACACTTTAGTTAACTCCATCCTCATTTCATTGTAATTGACTAAGTTAAACACATTTCCAAGCCAAATTTATCACTAAAATTGACAATAAAACTGAATCATGTTATGATTACTACTTTCTAGGGAACTTTGACTCAGGTCATTTATTAATATATTACACATTTCTGAATCAAGGACAGCCTGTTCCTGGTTGGCTTCATGATATATTGCTCTAGGAAAGTATTCCAAATGCACTTTAATGAATTTTTTTGTTGTAGCTACCCTTTCAAACTTGGATTAACACAATCAACATGAGCAAAAGATTAAATAGGTTAAATAGGCAGTCAGGGAGGAAATTGCAGGGATCCTTGTATAAGTATCTGTATCACCTACAACTACAGGTGAGGTGCCAAATGACTAGAGTGTGGCTAATTTTATATGCCTTTGTTTAAAAGGAATGCTAGGAGAAGCCTGGGAACAATAGACTAGTGAATTTGACTTCAGTGGTAGGTAAGATATTGGAAGTAATTCTGAAAGATAGAATTTATTTGGATTTGAAGAGTCATTGAATTATTAGAGATAGTCAGTATGATTTTGTGCAAGGGAATTTGTGCCTCTCAAACTTTGATTGAGTATTTTTTGAGAAAGCAACCAAGAAGATTGATAATGGCAGAGCGGCAGTCATTGTTTATTTGGATTTCAGTAAAGCCTTTGACAAGGCTCTGCATGTTAGACTAATTAGTCAAGTTAGATCACATGGGATTCAGGGTGAGCTTGCAATCAGATACAAAATTGGCTTAATGGCAGGAGACAGAGTGAGAGTGGAAGGTTTTTTTTCAGACCGGAGGCTTGTGACCAATAGTGGTCCACAGGGATCGATGCTGGGTCCACTTTTATCTGTCATGTACATAAACAATTTAGTTGAGAATATAGAAAGCAGAATTAGTAAGTTTGTGGATGACACCAAAATTGGTAGTATAGTGGACAGTGAAGAAGGTTTTGATCAATTGGGTCAAAGGGCTGAAGAGTGTCAGATGGAGTTTAACTTACATAAATGCAAGGTATTGCAGTTTCATAAAACGAGCAAAGAAAAGACTTACACAATTAAAACTAGGGACCTGGGTAGTGTTGTAGAACAGAGACACCTAGGGCCTCAGGTACATAATTCTTTCACGTTTGCATCACACATACACAGGGTGTTTATGAAGGTCCTTAGCATGCTTGCCTTCATTGCTTAGACCTTTTGAGTATTAGAGTTGGGACATTATGTTGAGGTTACACAAGATATTGGTGAGATTTCTTCTGGAGTACCACATCCAGTTCTAGTCTCCATGTCATAGGAAGGACATTATTAAGTTGGAGAGAGTTCAGAAGAGATTTACCAGGATAATGCCAGGAATGGAAAATTTGAGTCATAAGGAAAGGCTGGGACTTTTTTTCCAGTGGAGCACAGGATGTTGAGAGGTGACCTTACAGAGGCTTATAAATTCAGAGGTATAGATAAGGTGAATGGCAGGTGTCTTTCTCTAGGTTGGAGGATTTTAAGGCTAGAGCTTATTTTTAAGGTGAGAAAAGAAAGATTTGGAAAAAGACAGTTTTTTTTTTAAAGCACAAAGTGGTTCAACTGTGGAATGAACTTCCAGAGCAAGTGGGGAATGTGGGTACAGTTAGAATGCTTAATTGACGTGAATAAGAAATGTTTGGAGGGACATGGACCAATCGCAGACAAGAGGAACTAGTTTAGCTTGGGATTTGGACTGGTTGGACCAAGGGTCTGTTTCTGTGCTGTGTGACTCTAGGATAAATGGAACCCTATTCCTTGGAAGTTAGAAGATTGAGAGGTAACCTCATGGAAACATTAGATTCTTAAGAGGTTGGACTTGCTTAATACTGAGAGGTTTCCTCTCATGGGAGAGTATAGGACCAGAGGCATAAAGGGGTCCCAGTTTAAGACTAAGGTGAAGAAGTTTGGAGTCTTTGCAATTCCTTGATACAGAGCTATGGGGGTAATATATTTGTGCATATTTAATACAGAGATAGATTCAGAAACAATAAGGTAATTAAGGGTTACTAGAAAAAGGGCAGGCAAGTGGGATGTGAGGAGTGCCACATTTTAATCATGGAGCAGGCTGAAGGGGTGAGACAGTCTACTTCGGTTCATATTTCTTATAGTCTTATGCTTATAACTGAGCTCTGCACAAAATTGGCAAGATCTTTCAATAGGCAGAAAAGTGGCAAGTCAAGTTGAAAAGTGGTGTACTATGAAAAGAAAGTGAGGGAAAATGATTAGATGTTCTAGAAAAGCAGAGAAGTTTGGAAACATGATAATAATATCTCAAATGTAGTAATTTCAATAAGATCACACAAGCCTTCAGGGCATGTTGAGCCAAATTTTGTGCTTAGTTTTGCAATGTAACTTCATTTCTTATTAAACTGCATGAGTGGTCACTGGCACCATCAATGCTTTGCTATTAACCAGAGTCATTATTTTACCAGACAATTATTCATTATTGGATAAGATTTTGGAAATGAATATTCAGAGAAAGAAAAACAATTTTTGGAGGGGTTCAAGTTAATTAAGGAGATCCGATGGAGGCTCAAAAGTAAGATACTATTCAACTAATCTAATTTTTCTGAAGTATCAGATCTTAGAGAAAAGAGGAGCAGAAGCAGAGCATATAGTCACTGAGCCAGCTCAGCCATTCAATATGATCACACAATCTTGGGTTTCCACTCCACTTTCTTGCTCATTCCACACATCTCTTCTAGACCTAACAGCTGCATGTCTAAGCTTTATGTATTCAATGGAATGCCAACAATTAATAATATTTTAAGTGAAGAAATTTATCATTTCAGTCTTAAATAATTACCACCTTATCTTGTGACTGTGCCAGTGTTGTGGATTCCCAGGCCAGCAGAAATAGCCTCCTAGTGTCCACTCTGTCAATCGCTGTCAGAATTTTGCATGTTGCATGAAATCAACTCTCACTTCGTCAGCCCAATTTACTCAGTCTCTCATTTTAGGACAACCCTCTCATTCCATGGGCAAATCTAGTGAACATTCACTATACTGCCTCCAAAGCAAGTTTTTTTTTTGCATGTTGACTGATGTTTTTCTGATGTGGTCTTACCAAAATCCTCACATCCTTATTCTTGTATACCAATCCACTTGTAACTGAGGGCAATATGTCATTTATCTTCCTAAATGATTGCAGTAAATGCATTCAAACATTTCAGCATAAACACACCAAGATCTCTCTGAACATCTACACTGGAGTTTCACACCTTTTGTTCCTTGAAGTGAAGTGAATATCCTTATACTTCACCCATATTATACTGCAAACTGTTGACCAATCATTAAACTTGTCTATATCTATTTGCAGGAGAAAGTGAGGTCTGCAGATGCTGGAGATCAGAGCTGGAAATGTGTTGCTGGAAAAGCGCAGCAGGTCAGGCAGCATCCAGGGAACAGGAGAATCGACGTTTCGGGCATAAGCCCTTCTTCAGGATTTGCAGCCTGTGTTCTCAATTTACACTTCACCTAGCTTTCTATCTTCAATATTAAAAAACACACACTATCCTTTGCCACTTCATCGAGAGCGTTAATATGAATTACACTTAACTGAAGCCACAGTTCTAATTTTCACGGTAATCAAATAGTCACAACCCACTTTGAGAAATGCCAAATGCCAGAGTTTCTGCTTCCCATTCATTAATCAATCATCTTAAAACACATTACTGTGTTATGCCCAGTTCTAAGAGTGTTTATTTTGCCTGGCACTAAATTTCTAAAAGAAACTCAGTAAATAGCTAGAGGTTCTGTTTTATTCATTCAATTGTTACATCATAACACAAAAGGAGAGAGACAATAAGCAGGACATTCAGCAATAGGGTGGGTCAGGAACTAAGATGTAAGATAAGCCTGAGCAGGATCAAGCCAATAGGGTTGGGGGAGGGGAGGAAGTTGAGGGTCACTGGTAACTGGGAGGATCAAAGAGTGTGGGGGGGGGGGTCATAGGATGAAGTGAGGAAAAGGTGGCAGAAGTAGTGAGAAGGCAAATAGAGATGATATATTTCTTTAATATTCTAAGTTATAAAAAAAGTTTTCATTGACTAACGTAGGAATTTAACAACAAAGTAATTCAATTTACAGGACATTTTTTCTGATAAGGGCCTTTAAAATCCTTTTACTTTCATTATAATGTTATCAGATTCACTTAAAGTTATGATTTAAAGAACAATTAAAACTTCAAGTGAGGACTTCACTTATTTTGATATCAAACTTAGCATGGAATTTATTATGATTACTAGTTTCAGTAGATCCACTAAGATTAGCCTTGTGTCACTACCCAACACTAGATCTTAAATAATTTTCTTCCAGATTATTTCATAATGCATTATTCCAGAATATTATACTGAAAATATTCTACAAACCTTGTTAATGTTTAATCTGTGAATTAAAACCCCTTAGTTATAACACTACCTTTCTTCAAACTCCATTTGCCAGAGCATTAAACAAATTATTGGTGTAATCTTAGACAATTAGAAACTGTCCTAAGAAACTTCCACCTTTATATTGACTGCCCCATATATTTTCTTCTCAATTACTTTTAGTCCTGCCCAACTTTCTTGATTGTTAATTCCATTCAAACTGGATACAGGCTCGTCAAGAATCTGAACCAGGGCTTCTCTCATACTAAAAGAATGACGTTCTTGGCTGGGCTCGTAGCACATCTGGCACACATCTGACTCCAAATTTGGCAGCAGCATGTTCAAGCCGCATCAGGCTCAAGAACTTTGCTACATTTCAGGCCCATGGGTTTCCTCGCACTTAATTGCAGGACGCTGCTTATTATTCAAGGGTCCTCTGGCAGTGGCAGTGTCCCTACTCCTGAACCAAGAAATCCAGGTTCAAGTTCTACCACTCCAGAAGCCATCTTTTTACTATCCTCAAGAGAGTCAGTGCTAGCTCCTTTTTTAAAAATGGTTGATAATAAACAGCTTGGTTATTAGAATATGGAATAAAAGTTCAACATTTCCCAATGATAACAAACAAATAACAAAGTGGTACTAAACACACTCTCCCTTCACGGTCGCCGAATTAAAATGTGGAACACTGTCCTACAGCATTGTGACTACCTACATCAAATGGACTGATCAAGCAGCAGCTCACCATACCCTTCCCCATGACAGCTGGGGATGAGCAAAAATTGGCCTAACCAGCAAAACATATACTCTCTAAATAATGATCAAAAGAAAATGGGAACATGCTTCTGAAATGCTGGAAGTGGAGACAATTCATGTTTTTGGAACGGAATTAGATGAGGGATAAAGCAATGAAACTGAACTCTCTGAACTATTCTACAGAGTTGGCAAGGCCACTCTGAGCCAACATCTCTCTGAGCAGAATGAAATGCCCCACCATCTGAGGCATGTTCGGAGATGGATTTAGAGCCCTTCGATTAAAAAGGAGGGTGTAGTATGAGAACATCTAAGGCTCTTGCACAGCATTCCTGCTCAAAAATCAACTGAAATCCTAAAGTACACAATTGTTACCTAAAGGGAGAGACCCTACTGCTGCTGGTATTTAACCAGCAATAGTTGTGGGACTCACCACATAAGGAAATTGACAAGTAAACCCATATGAAAAATCTTCCTTCACAGGAATGAATGGACCTATCAGGAATGGGATTGCCAACTGGATATTTGGTTCACTACCCTAGAGAACTGGGATGCCCAATTGTTGAATAAATTCAAGTCTGACTCTGGTCAATTCTTATAAGAAATTATAGGACCTGGGATAGTGCAGGAAGATCAACCATGATCTTTTTGAATGGTGGAGAAGGCACAAAAGACCACAAACCCTACTGCAACTCAATTTCCAATGTTGCCAAATTGGAGAACAGAGTGCTGTTTAAACCAGCCATTCTCAACGGGGGCCATATCACCCTCTTAGGGGCCCCAGCACATTTGAAGGGGCCCACAGACTGAAAACTGTTTATGGGGGCCCTGGTAACTGAACCGATGAAATACACAAGCCTAACCTAATTTGGAGCCTGATACTATGAAACTTGCAGAAAAGCACCAAGCTCAAGGATCACATTACGCCTGATAGATGTTTAATTTCATACAGTCTTTTTTTTAAGTTTTGTCCAGTATGTCAGAACGTTCAGGTTTTATTGGTGTTCAATAATAAATGATTTTGTTTATCTGTTCATGTTGCATCCCTGTTTGAAAAAGTGTGGGGGGGGGGGGGGGGGGGAAGAGAGAGGGGGGCCTGGAACCTGTGAAGAGCTCTTGGGGGTCAGTGGCCAAAAAATGATTGAGAATCACTTATTTAGAATACTCTACTAGAAAACTATAGGAGATTAAAAGTGCAGCAATCAATATTAACTTGTAATATGAGGAAATGTAAAGACAAATACAAAAGAAGATTGTGAAAACTGGATCTGTTTTTAATCAGAACAGATAAGATTAAGGGATGATTTGACAGACGTTTAAAGTAACGAAGTGATGGGAGATGATAAATAAAAAGACCGTTCTCAGTGATAGTCTATAGTGGACTACATTGCTGAAAAAGGTTAAAAATACCAGATCTAGGGAAGGAGCAAGAGAAATAACTTAATTTCCTAACAGAGGGTTGGGTCAATGGAATGCATCACTGGTGTAAGTAACTGAAACAAAGATCATGCCAACATTTAAGAATCAGCTAGATCCTTAACTGAAAGAGTAAATAGGACCAGTGATTATTTGGAAGTCACTGGCTTGAAAACACATTTATGCTATAGCTTCCAACTATTACTAAGTCTGCCAAACCACGGCAACAATCAAAAAAGCATATTTCATTTAAAGGCAAAAATACCTCATCAGCTTCAGATTCAGTTTCCATTTTTGGCATCTCTGTCTCATCCTCTTTTTTGCCAAACAATTTCGCTAGTTTTGTTATTTCTTCAGGTGTACGGTTTTCAGATGATTTACGATCGCTATTGGAGGATTTCCCAACTTCCACTTGAGAAGTAACAGTTTTTGATTTATGTCGCTCATATGTGAGAACATTTTCTTCTTTGGTCTGGACAGGCACCCCGTTTGGCAGCTTCACTTTCTCTACCTTCCTAATTGTTTGAACTACTACCTGTGAAACAGCTTGCCTAACCTGCAAATTTCTAAACTTATTATAGGTAGAATTGATGGTAGTTAGTTTTTTTTGATCAGTTTTAATTTGCCTAATTCTGGTCCAACTGTTCCCTCCTTTATGTAAACTATATCTTGTAGTTATGTATTTATTATGCTCAACAAGTTTACGGTTCACACATTTTTGTCCTGAAAACTGAAATCTGTTTAGGCTGGAATAAACTGGCTTAGCCAGATTGGTTTTCTCAATATCTTCAGGGGTTATGGCTTCTGGTTCTTTTTGAATACTTTCATCTTCTGTCTTTGCAGGTTCCTGTTTTACTGAAAGATCAAGAGTGTCAGAAGCTATCTCTTCTGCAATTTCTTCACATAACTCAAGAATACTTTGACGTTTACACTTAACATCATTTTCAGTTTGCAGACATGGGTTTTCTGTACCTGTGTTTGGAGCAGAAACAGCGTTGTTAGCTTTACAATTAACTTCTCGTGATTGTTTTGAACCTTGTAGATGTCCTTTCAGAGAATGATTTGACTTTTTCTTATTTTGCACAACATTATTCATAGATTTATTTTGTTTCTTTACAGGTGGTTTCGTTCCACATTTTCCTTTCGTATCTTTGATACTGCAATTTGCCGTGGCCGATTTCTGAACCTGGCCTTCCAAGTGTTTCCCATTTCTCTGCAATGTTGTCTGTGAAGCACCTTTTTTGATTTTTGTTCCAGATGGGTCTTTAGAAACTGGTTTTCCAGATTGAGATTTTTCTTGAGGATCTTCAGAAACAGTTGAAGTCTTATTAATTGCAGGAAGTTGTCTGTTCTCCAGATCAATCTTTCTTTCACCTGCAATACATGCCACTGTTTTGACAACCTTTGCGCTTTGTTCCTTGGGAGTTGAAACTTTTGCTGCTGGGGCTTTTCTCCCAAATTTACCAACTAATTTTGTTCGTGCAACATTGGAAGCCCGCTCTTTTGGAGCTTCTGTAACTTTGCCCAGCTTCGTTCTTCCAAGCTTACTTTCTACTTTAATTAATTTTTGCATAGGCAAAGCATTTTCAGGACTTTTCGAACATATATCACTAAATGCTCTTTTTCTCAGTTTTCTTTGAGCAGGAAATGCACTAGTTTTGCTGTCTATGGAAAAGGATGATTTTGTTGACAACAAAGGGCCTGGATTTAGTCTCCGAGATGATCTAGTTGGCTTTTCAATTAGTATTTGGTTGGATTTTACTACCTGTGGAATATTTTCTTTTGTATATTTTTGACTAGATCTAGTTTGAGGTTTTACATCTTTAGGCTGAAGCTTATCCTTACCTGTAGAGTGATGCCGTGATGATTTTAATCTTACTGTCTTTTTTTCCTGAAGCTTCTTTGCAGATTGTGTGCTAATCTGTGCCTTCATGGAAGTTTTCTTAGAAGAAACTTTTTTTGCCACAGTTTCAGAAGCTTTACATGAGGTTAACTGTTTGGCACGATTACTCTTGCGTGCCACAGTTTTAACTGCTTTATGGAGAGTCTGCTTCTTCGAGGTCCTAGCAGTTACTGACGAGGATTTTCGAGCTTTCTTTGCAGGACTCATTTTTGATACCCTCATGGTTGACTTCATTTGAACTTGAACATTTTTCTTTGAGTGGGATTTGTTTGTTGCAGCTTTCACAGTATTTACAACCATTTGAAGAGATTTAATTTTAGATGATTTACTGGACTTCTGTGGAACATTTTTCTGAGAACAAGCTCTTGAGGTCATTTTTAAAGGAAGCTTTTTAAAGGTGGCCTCTTTGGAAATACGAAGATCTTTTTGTGCGAGTGGTGACTGTGAAGCTCTATTATTCTGAGGCAATTTCTGTGGAACTTTCACTGGCATACACACAGTTTTGGCGCGCGTTTGTTTTTCCCTGGTTTTACTTTCATGCTGTAATTTGCAAGATCTCCTCCTCGATACTGGCGGAGCTATGGTTTTCTTTTGATGGGAAGACTTCAGTAATGCATGTTTTTTAAGCAAAGCTTTAGCAGATTTCTTCTTCAAAGGAGCCATCCTTTCATTTCTATTAATAATCAGTTTTGTGCCTTTCCCCTTGAGTTTTGCAGTTATTTTTGCTGATGATCTGTTTGCTTTAACAGTTCCTTTCAGCAATTTCAAAGCTTCTTTTTTAGTGGATGCCTTCTGCAACTGAACAGCTGACTGCTTTGCACACCCTCTCAATTCAGTTGTTTTTTCCGCCAAACGTTGCTTTTTGGTTGAAGGTCCACCTCTTATTGATCCACGATTTGACCTATTAAATAAAATTGTTAGTAGTGATATTTTAAATTATTAATTCATAAAAAGCAGAGTAATATTCAATTATGCTAAATAATAGCAGAAATTGCTATTTAGGACACAGGTAATCTAATCAGACTGTTGAGGTACATTTCTGGGGAGCTTTGGGGTGTGGTTGGGGAAGGAGGAGGAAAGAAACTTATTTGTAACTCCTTCCTTGCAAAGAACAGAAACTAGTTACTTGTTGACATCTCCAGTTCTTTGAAATTTCCTGGGAACACACTCATTTATGATGTTGTAATTGAGGGTAAAAATAGCATGTGGAAAATGCAAACATGAGAAATCTAGAAACAAAATAAGTTTAAAAAAGTTAACTAAAGACATTCAAACTGCTCTGGAAAGCAAGTCGACTCAAAAGCGTGATGAACGGACTTTATTAGACATTTATACTTGAAAACTTTTTCAAGACAGCAACTACTGCCGTTTGGGGGAATAAAAGTAGCTAATGTTATGGACTAGCAGGATGCTTGCAAGATTCTATTTGGAAGGGAAGAGAATCACAGGCTTTGGGACATACAAGGAATAAAGAGTCACTGAAATGGGACTTGCCAATGGAAGTCAGATCTAGAAGACAGGCTGACTGAAATGACTTTCCAAGGACACTGAAAAGTTGCAACCTCATGTAGCAGAGAAAAATTAATATTCCAGAGGGCCATAAGTAACGTTCACTATGTTCCAGTAATGCTGTATATTTGCCAGAAGTATGGTGCACAACAAATGGGGTTTAAGACCATATCTTAACTGATTTAGTTATTAAATGTGAAAGTACTTTTCATTACTTTGTTGTATTAGCTGCCCATTAATGTTGGATCTGAATCATAGAATTCCCCAGTGTGGAAACAGGCCCTATGGCCCAACAAGTTGATGTGATCTAGGGTGTAGGTTTGCTCGCTGAGCTGTAGGTTTGATATCCAGACGTTTCATTACCTGGCGAGGTAACATCAGTGGCGACCTCCAAGTGAAGCAAAGCTGTTGTCTCCTGCTTTCTATTTATATCTTTCTCCTGGATGGGGTTCCTGGGGTTTGTGGTGATGTCATTTCCGGTTCGTTTTCTGAGGGGTTGATAGATGGCATCTAGATCTATGTGTTTGTTTATGCCGTTGAGGTTGGAGTGCCAGGCCTCTAGGTATTCTCTGGCATGTCTTTGCTTAGCCTGTCCCAGAATAGATATGTTGTCCCAGTCGAAATGGTGGGTTGCTACGAGGGACAGACGGTTGTGTCTTTTTGTGGCTAACTGGTGTTCGTGTATCCTGGTGGCTAACTTTCTTCCTGTTTGTCCTACGTAGTGTTTGTGGCAGTCCTTGCATGGAATTTTATAGATGACGTTGGTTTTGTCCATGCGTTGTACTGGGTCTTTTAAGTTTGTTAGTGTTGGTGGGTTTGTGTGCTACTAGGGTTACTGGCTGTGTTTTGTCTGCTTGTCGTAGTTTGTTCTTGAGGAATCTGTGCACTGTGTTTTTTGAGTATCCATTCTACTTGAATACATCGTATAGGTGGTTCTCCTGTTTTTCGAAGTTCGTCTGTGCTGCGGTGTGTGGTGGCTCGTTGGAATAGTGTTCTGATACAGTACAGAACTGGCTCAAAGGTAGAAGACAGAGGGTGGTGGTGGAGGGTTGTTTTTCAGACTGGAGGCCTGTGACCAGTGGAGTGCCACAAGGATCGGTGCTGGGTCCTCTACTTTTCATCATTTATATAAATGATTTGGATGTGAGCATAAGAGGTACAGTTAGTAAGTTTGCAGATGACACCAAAATTGAAGGTGTAGTGGACAGCAAAGGAGGTTACCTCAGATTGCAACAGGATCTTGATCAGATGGGCCAATGGTCTGATGAGTGGCTGATGGAGTTTACTTCAGATAAATGCTAGGTGCCGCATTTTGGGAAAGCAAATCAGAGCAGGACTTATACAGTTAATGGTAAGGTCCTAGGGAGTGTTGCTGAACAAAGAGACCTTGGAGTGCAAGTTCATAGTTCCTTGAAGGTGGAGTCGCAGGTAGATAGGATAGTGAAGGCAACGTTTGGTATGCTTTCCTTTATTGGTCAGAGTATTGAGTATAGGATTTGGAAGGTCATGTTGCAGCTGTGTAGGACATTGGTTAGGCCACTGTTGGAATACTGCTTACCAATTCTGGTCTCCTTCCTATCAGAAAAATGTTGACAAACTTGAAAGGGTTCAGAAAAGATTTACAAGGACTTTGCCAAGGTTAGAGGATTTGAACTATAGGGAGAGGTTGAATTAGGCTAGGGCTGTTCTCCCTGGAGCGTCAGAGGCTGAGGGATGACCTTATAGAAATTTATAAAATCATGAGGGGCATGGATAGAATAAAAAGACAAATTCTTTTCCCTCGGGTGGGGTGGGGGAGTCCAGATCTAGAGGGCATAAGTTTAGGGTGAGAGGGGAAAGATATAAAAGAGACCTAAGGGGCAACTTTTTCACGCAGAGGGTGATATGTGTGTGGAATGGGCTACCAGAGGAAGTGGTGGAGGTTAGTACAATTGCAACGTATAAAAAGCATCTGGATAGGAATAGGTAGGGTTTGGAGGGATTTGGGCCAGGTGCTGGTAGGTGGTATTAGATTGGGGTGGGATATCTGGTCGGCATGGATGAATTGGACTGAAGGCTCTGTTTCCATGCTGTATATCACTGTGACTATCTCTATGACTATGTTTTCCCTAAGCAAAAACGCCACTCCTCCTTCCCTCCCCTGCTATCCTTCCATAGCATTTATACACTAGAACATTCAACTTCCAGCTCTATCCCTCCCTCAGCTAGGTTTCTGTAATAGCTATGATATCCAAGTTCCATGTTCCCATCCATGCCCTGAGCTAATGTGTCCTCCCTGTCAGGACTCCTGTATTGAAATAAATGCAGCCTGATTCATCAGTCTTCCTTGCCCTACTCTTGCGTGCTTTGTATATTTAACTTTCTCTTAACTTCCGTGCTGACCTCAACCCTCTTTTTTGTTCCACTATTCTTTCGGGTCCCATCCTCCTGCCAGACTACCTGCCAGGCATACTAAAATAAAATGGGAGAATGGGCTACAAAATTGACACAAAGGAAGTATCACAAACCCTAGGGGTACTTTAAGTCAATAGTCACCTGGAAAGTAGGAACCCATGGCATCCAAGGCAAAGTGGTATATTGGATCCAAAATTGGCTCAGGCAGGAAGCCAAGTGCAATGGCAGAGTCTGGAAGTCTGTTTTCAGGTGATTCTGCACATCTTGGCGTTGGGCCCTTGTTGTTTGTGCTGTATATTAATAATTTTGATTTAAATGTAGGGGCTATGGCCAAGGAGTTAATGAATGACAAAAACTGATAGGGTGGTAGATAGTGAGGAGGATAGACAAAGAATGGAGGATCATAACATCAACTGGGAACTGCAGTGGCAAATTAAATTCAACCAAGAAAATATGAGGTTAATGCACTTATTGACAGCTAACAAGGCAAGCGGATACACTATGAATGGTAGGACTCCTTAAAGTTCAGAAGATCAGAGGGACATTGTTCTATATATTGACAAATCCCTGAAAGTAGCAGGTAGATAGGGTGGTTAAGATGACATACTTGCCTGTATTAAAAGCAGAGAATAAAATGACAAGTTAAGCTAGAACTGCAACCAGGTTGGTTAGCCCTAACCTAAATAGCGTGTGCAGTTATGGTCACACATATAGGAAGGATGTGATTGCACCAGAGAGGGTGCAAAGCAGATTTGCCAGGATGCTACCTAGGCTGGAGGCTCTGGGCTATGAGGAAAGATTGGATAAGCGGAGTTGTTTTCCCTTGAGCAGCAAAGGTGTGGTGACCTGATGGAGGGTTCAATTCCAGCCTTGGGTGACTGACTGTGTGGAGTTTGCACATTCTCCCTCTGTCTGTGTGGGTTTGCTCCAGTTTCCTCCCACAATCCAAAGATGTGCAGATTAGGTAAATTGCCCAGTGTTCAGGGATGTGTAGGTTAGGTGCATTAGTCAAGGGTAAATGTTGAGAAATAGGATAGGGGAATGGATCTGGGTGGAATACTCAGAGGGTCAGTGTGGACTTGCTGGGACTCCCTTTAGGGATTCTATTCTATGAAGTTCAGAGGACCGTTGAGGACACATTTTCATTCAGAGCATGGTAGCAATCTGGAACGGACTGCCGAAACAGGTGGTTAAGTAGGAAAGTCTCATTTCAGCAGATTTTAGATAATCCCTTCTGCTGCCAAAGCCTCCAGGAATGCAGTCTAAAAGCTGGAAAATGAGATTAGTTCAGTCAGTTAATTGATGGGAAACAGTCACAATGGGCTAAATGTCTTCCTTTTGTGCTGTAATGCTCCATGATTGAGAACCTAAGTTGTGAGGAGGATACAGAAACTTCAGGGAGATTTGCAGAGGTGTACTGATGGGCTAGAATTCAGCAGACAGGATATAGAGTGAATGTGTGGAAAGTTTTTATTTGGGTAGGAAAAAAAAGTCCAAGAGCATAATAGATAATTTTTTGAATAATAAAGGAATTAAGGGTTATAGTGAGAGGGCAGGTTAGTGGTGCTGAGGCCACAAAAATGATCTTATTGAATGACAGAGTAGGCTTGAAGGGCCAGAATGCCTACTCCTGTTCCTAGTTCTTATTAATTAAAATGGTAAATTGAAATCTTAGGTGCCCAAAGGGACCTTGGTGCTCTTACTTACATTACTTAAAACAAGCATGTAAGGGCAGCAAGCAATTGTGAAGGCAAATGGTACGTTTGTTTGATTTACAAGGAGACTTACATATCCTGTCACAGTTGTATAAAACCTTGATGACACCACAGTTTCAGTCACCTCATCCGAGGAGAGATACACTTGCTATAGAGGGAGTGTAATGTAATTTCAAATTAATCCCTAGGATAGAAGGATTATTTTAAGAGGTGAGATCGATGAGACCTTGTCTGTATTTTTAAAAATTCAATTTCAAAAGAATGGAGGGCGACCTCATTGAAACTGACACAATTCTGACAGTAGATGATGTTTCCCAAGCGGGCAAATCTAAAACCAGTGGTGATCGCAGGATAAGGATCAGCATACACGAATGTGATCAGGAGGAATTTCTTCAGAGGATGGTGAATCTTCAGAACTATTTAGCCCAACCCCAGTGTGCATCTTTGTGGAAGCTCAAACATTGAGCAGGTTTAAGAAAACTAATTACATGAAGGAATATGAACATGGCAGGATGAAACTAAACGGCTGAGCAGGATCGACGGCTGAATAGCCCACTCCTGCTCCGATGACTGGGATACAAATTCAAATCATTTAAGCGTTAGTAGAATACACGTTCCTCCCGTCCAGTCTAATTACCGGTAATTCAGAAAGTCTTGCTGTCTTCAGAAATTCATGAGGAACATTTCAAAAAGACCACTGGATGGGATCGATAGCAACACTTTGACATCCATTCTTCTCATCCGTTAACAGCTCCTCAAAAAAAATACGCTGGCAGTCGGAAAATAAAATATTTTCCAGGTTATAAAGGAGGTTTCGGTTCGCACCATACGATTTGATTAATTTAAAACTTGAATACTAGGAAGGGAATGTGTGTTAAACGAGGAGTGCAGACGGAAGCGGAAACTGACTGCAAGATGGCGGTGCCGGTTCACCTCAACACCAGCTGCAGCAAACAGTGGCCTTTCCAACCATTGAAGTAGGGGGATGAGAACCCTGAGCAGCAAGAACTTCATTATTTTACCCTCTCTCCAGGCTCGGCCTCTCGCTTTTGTCCCCGGGCCAAACCTTTAACCGAATACTCACCCAGGCTCCGCACTCGAGGCCGCTTTCCGCTTCCGCGCTGCCATTTTCTGGATAATGAAAAGCGAAACTGTACACACGGCGTCGGATTTCGATCTAAGTTGCTGCCTCAGCCTGTCACATCCCCAGCCACAGGCCCTGATGCCAAAGCCCCAGCCTCTAGCTCCAGGCCGCACGCATTTTCCGCTGGAGACATGACGCCGACGTAAGTCCCTTGGCGCGCAGGCGCAACCTGCCCGTGGGCTGTGGGTCACGTGAGGCGGGCGGGGTCTCCAGGCCTCGTGATGGGAGCGGCTCGCGGGAACCTGGCACGTGGAGGTCTGTTGGAGGGATTACCAAGGAGACCTCGAAGCGTACGCGAACTTGAGCACCAAGATTATAATATATAGAATAACAGAAAATGCTGGGAGCATTCAATAAGTCAGTGGCCACAGCAGCAGCTAGAGAAGATGAGTTAACGCACAGGTTTCCCCTACGAGCCCTTGGTCAAAAACACGAAGTATTAGTTAGAATTTTTAATCGTTATTGATAACGGAGAGAATATGTTGTGTTTTCGCACTCTTTAATACCAAATAGATGCCAAAATAATGTGGCCATGACTTGAAGGTGCTGGCGTTGTACTGGTGTGGATTAAGTTAAAAATCCCACAATACCAGGTTATAGTCCAACAGGTTTATTTGGATGTTAACGGTCGCTATGTGCAATCTTTTTGGAGATTCTCTCTACTTTGTGGAGCTTAACCTCCACAACCACCTGATGAAGGAGCAGCGCTCCGAAACCTAGTACTTCCAAATAACCCTGTTTGACTATAACCTGGTGTTGTGTGACTTTTAAGTAAAATAATGTGGGTAATACATCAGATTAAGAAAGCTGGTAATTGAAAATAGAACTGCTAGAACCCAATTAATAGAACAGAGTGCCTAATTTGATTTGATTTATTGTTGTCACATGTATGTAAGTGCAGTAAAAAAGTTTTAATGTGCGAGCAGTACAGGTGGTTCATAACAAACAAGGGACTTCAGACAGAGAGGGGCAAAAAAAAACTGCAGATGTTGGAAGACCAAAGTAGATAGGCAGGAGGCTGGAAGAACACAGCAAACCAGACTGCATCAGGAGCTGCAGAGGTTGACATTTCAAGGTCCTGAAGAAGGTTACACCCAAAACGTCGACTTCTGCATATCTTGATGCTGCCTGGCTTACTGTGTTCATCTAGAGGCATGCAAGATTACAGCTGCACAGGAGGTGCACAAAAGCAAGGTTTTTTTAAATAAGTATTTTTATTGAAACAAAATGAAATTTTTAAACATTTTTTACAAAATTACAAAGTAATACAAACAAGTATAAACACTAATATACAATTAAATATATGAAAAAAAATAATAAACAAAACACAAAAAGGGGAAAAAATCCAACTAACTACTAATCTATCCTACAAAAAACAAAATATGAAATAGGATCTCACACATTACCAGCGAAAAATAACAAAATAATTAAGTGCATACCCAAAGTGAATTAACATCAAGTCATAATAAAACCCGAATTTATACGGGATTCCTCCTCCCAGGGTCCCCTGGACGAGCCAGAACCACTACCACTGCCAGACAAAAGCCTTTGACAGTATGGCCAAAATATCTGTGGCGATATAGTTCAGAAAGGGCTGCCACATTTTATAGAATAATTCAGTTTTTTGGTGCACCATATTCATGAGGAAGTCAAGGGGGATATATTCTATAATCAACCTGTGCCAATTTGAAAGTCCTGGAAGGCCTTCAGCTACCCAGTTCACTAAAATATTCTTCCTTTCACAAAAGGAAAGAATGGAAAATAATCTCCTCCCATACATATCCAGGGAGGGAAAATTTGAAAAGCCCAGGAGAAGAGACACTGGATCTAATCTAATCTCTGTTTCCAAGGTCTCTGTCAGAGCATTCGCTACTCTGTCCCAGTACCTACAGATTTTGTGACATGTCCATAGACAGTGCGTGAGAGTACTCACTTTTAAATTGCATTTAGGACACATTGGGGATTAGATTAGATTACAGTGTGGAAACAGGCCCTTCAGCCCAAAAAGTCCACACTGACCCACCAATGCGCAACCCACCCATACCCCTACATTTGCCCCTTACCTAACACTGCGGGCAATTTAGCATGGCCAATTCACCTGACCTGCACATCTTTGGACTGTGGGAGGAAACCGGAGCACCCGGAGGAAACCCACGCAGACACGGGGAGAACGTGCAAACTCCACACAGTCAGTCGCCTGAGGCGGGAATTGAACCCAGGTCTCTGGCGCTGTGAGGTAGCAGTGCTAACCACTGTGTCCTGTTCCTGCCTTAAATTTTGCGAGTTGTTCAAGTGCTATATGAGCCCTATGGAGTATCTTTAATTGAATAGTTTGTGTTCTATTATAAATAGAGATTTTTCTGGCATTTTCCCAGATGTCCTCTCACATTTCTAAAGAGATTTCTAACCCCAATTCTTGGTTCCATATTTTAAACAGTCGTTCCATGTCTTTCGATACCTCATTATATAATGAGTGATAAAGAGTACTGACCGAGGGTTGACCCATTGGCCATAGCAGTCTTCTTTCCCTATCTGATTTGTAGGAACTGTCTAATAATGTGGTCTTCTTCTGTATATAATCTCGTATTTGGAAATACCGAAAAAGGTCTCCATTAAGTAGTCCAAACTTCTGGTGCAATTGCTCAAAAGGCATCATAACCTCCCCATCAAACAGGTCCCCCAAGCAGGAGATACCTCTGGACCTCCAGGTTTTAAATGTAGCATCTGTCAGCGCTGGCTGAAAACCCGATGCTCCCACTATAGGAGTATAAGGAAAGGTTTTTTGTAGGTTACCCTCATCTTGCCGCATTATCCTCCAGGCTGTAAATGTGTTTAGTACAATAGGGTTTTTGCAATAGTGCACAATAGCTCTCATCTTATCTAACAATAAAAGAATGACATGGAGACACTTTGCTTGGGAGGTCTCAATGTCTAACCAAATTGATTGTGGGTCAGAAGAGACCCAATCAGCTATATAGAGAGCTCAACTGATCCCTCCTAAAGTCTGGAAAATTCAGTCCTCCCCTTGCCTGTGGAAGCTGCAGCTTTTTAAATTTGATAAGGGGGCCGTCTGTGATTCCAAATAAAGAAACCAAGCCAGCCGTGTAGCTTATGCAACACCAGTCTCGGCAACATCGGAGGGATCATTCTCATAGGATATTGGAAATGAAGCAGAATATTCATTTTAACTAGAGCTACTCTGCCTAACCAAGTTATTGGGAGATCACCCCTGTGTTGAAGGTCCTGCCTTATTTTCTCTAGTAGGTGTACAAAATTAGCTTTACACAACCCACCAAATACTGTGGTGATATAAATACCTAAGTATAGAAAACCCTCCAATGACCACCGAAAGAGAAAGCAAGATCCATACGATAAATTGGAGATACTGGCAAGACCACCCAAAGGCATGGTCTCCGATTTCATAAAATTGATTTTATAGCCTGAGAGCATACTAAATACATTGATTACTTGAATTAAGCAGGGCATGGATATTAGAGGATTACTTAAGAACAGGAGGACATCATCTGCATAGAGAGTGATTTTATGTTAATCAAACCAACTATGTTAGAGTTGGTTCGTATAGCTTCCATTCGTGGTTCGATTACTAGCGTGAATAGTAATAGTGAGAGCGGACATCCCTAACGACAGTCCCTACCAACACTGAAGCTATCCGAACCTAAACCATTGCTGCTTTGGGGTTATTGTATAATATTGAGATCCATTTAGAAAATACCTCTCCGACACCGAACCTTTCCAGTGTGTAAAAATGATATGACCATTCTACCCGATCAAATGCCTTCTCTGCATCCAAGGAGACAACTAGCCCTGGTATTCTTCCCTGTTGACAGGCTTGTATCATATTTAAGACCCTTCTAATATTGTTAGTTGATCTACGGCCCTTAATAAACCCCATCTGGTCCACATTTGTGATATATGGTAAGACCCCCTCCAATCTTCATGCTAAAGTTTTAGAAAGGATTTTAAAATCCACATTTAGCAAGGAATTTGGTTTATATGATGAGCAATCTTCTGGGGCCTTTCCTTTTTTAATAATAAGAGAAATATTTGCTTCTCTCAACGAAGGCGGGAGGCAGCCATGACTATATGAGTGATTATACATGTCTGTAAGTGGGCTAGTCAGTTCCCCTATAAATTCTTTATAAAACTCAACCTGGAATCTGTCTGGTCCAGGCGCTTTGCCACTCTGAAGCTGTCTAATTGCGTCAAGTACTTCCTAGGTTGTCAGGGGAGCATTCAGGATCGACACCTGCTCTGAGGTCAAGTTCGAAAAGGCCGAGCTTTTAGAGAAGGACTCCATCTTCTTAGTTCTATCCTCACAGTCCTGTGATTTATACAGTTCAAAATAAAACTTTCTAAAGGCTATATTGATCCTTTTATATCACAAGTCAGAGTACCAGCACTTTCCCTAATGTACGTGATAGCTTGAGGAGCCTTTTTTTCCGAGCACGATATGCAAGGTATCTGCCAGGCTTGTCGCCAAATTCATATAATCTTTGCTTTGCAAATAATATTTCCCTCTTTGCTGTTTGGGTAAGTGCGGTGTTCAAGGCTGTCCTAAGGGCTGTGATCCTTTGTAGCTTAGTAATAGAGGGCCTATCAACATACGCTGTCTTCAAGTGAGCCTCGAGCAGGCACTGTTGTTCTCCTTTTTGTCTTTTCTGGGTCGCTAATATGAGATGATCATATTGCTCATAAGCCTTAATGGTCTCCCACATCATCAATAGGTTACTGGCCGTACCTGAATTAATTTCCAAAAAGGTTTTGAGTTCCTGAGAAAAATATTTTATAAATTTGTTATCCTTCATTAAGAAAGAATCTATACGCCAATGGCTGGGGCCTGTCCCATCGTCCCTAGTCTTAAGTTCCATATATACTGCGGCATGATCAGAGATTGCTATATTACCTATTTTGCAGGACAATATGAAATTCAAAAGGGTCAAGGGAGCAAAGAACATATCAATTCTAGTATGACACTTGTGTGGGTTAGAATAGAAAGTAAAGTCTCTGCCCTGGGGGTGAAGGCACCTCCACACATCTACTAGCCCTAGCTCCTTATTCAGATCCACCAATTGTCTAGATCTGAGAGACACACCCATAATGTATCCTATCTGTCTCTGAGTCCATAATACAATTAAAATATCCTCCTATAATTGCATGGCGGGCCCCAAAAGCCATTAACTTGGAGAACGCTTCCATTACAAATTTGAAGGGGTGTGCCGGGGGACAATAAAGATTCAAAATTCCATACTCTTCTCCATATATTCAGGCTTTGAACAGTATATACCGTCCAGATTCATCTTTTATCTGGCTTAAGATTTTGAAGGGAAGATTCTTCTGAATGAGAATAACTACTCCCCTAATTTTTGAACTAAAAGATGAGAAAAAAGCCTGGTCAAACCCACCCTGTTGGGTGGCACGGTAGCACAGTGGTTAGCACTGCTGCCTCACAGCGCCAGAGACCTGGGTTCAATTCCCGCCTTGGGCAACTGCCTGTGTGGAGGTTGCACATTCTGCCCATGTCTGCGTGAGTTTCCCCCGGGTGCTCTAGTTTCCTTCCATAGTCCAAAGATGTGCAGGTTAGGTGAATTGGCCATGCTAAATTGCCTATGGTGTTAGATGTAGGGGAATGGGTCTGGGTGGGTTGCTCTTCGGAGGGTCGGTGTGGACTTGTTAGGCCAAAGGGCCTGTTTCCACACTGTAAGCAATCTAATCTAATTTTAAGTACTCTTTGTCAAGTAAATGTGCCTCCTGTAAGAGAGCTATATCAACCCTATCTTTTTTGAGGTTTGAGAATATCTTCGTCCTTTTGATTGGTGAATTACTCCCCTTGACATTCCAGGTGCACCACCTAAGCGAATGGCTAGCCATGATTGTCCAGGTAAGTCCGAGATCCCCCAAGAGGAAGAGCCCCACCCAAAACACCTTGAATCAAGACCATGGAAAATTCACAAAAGCAAAAATTCTTTAAGACATTTCCACCAACACAATTAAAAACTATTCCTAAGTAAAGAAAACAATACAAAACACATTTGGAAGGAGATTTTCCCTCTTGCTCCTAGGGGGCATAACTACCTGTCAATAACCCCACCATAACCTCTCCTAACTAGTGCCCTGCCCTCGGCCCAGACATTATAAAATGGAGTAGACAAATTCGAGAGTTCTATGAAACCAAAGTTAACAGTGAGTGACCCCCGCGCACCCCCCCCCCCACCACCACCCCCACACCAACACGTGGGTGTGTTTAGCAAGCATAATACAAAATATGAATATATAAAACTACAAAGTTACAATCCCAGAAATTATTAGAAAACTAAGTAAAATGACAGAAAAAATCCCCGCTCTAAAAGAAGGTAGAACCAAACAAACCTCCATCCCACACAAATTGAGTAAGCTGCACGACCTGTAAAAGAAATTCACATAGCGAAAAACAAATAAGCCCCCCTCCCCCCCCCAAAAAGGGAAAAAAGGTAAACCGGGGGAGGCAAAATAAAATTGTTATCCAAACAGTTTAAGTCTCACAGTCTAAGAGAGTCCAGGAATTCTTTAGCCTTCTCCAGTGATCCAAAGTTATATACGGATCCTTTGTGACTGAAGCGCAGCGTTGCTGTGTAACGCAAGGATTATTGGATATTTAGGTCTCTTAGACTCTTCTTCGCCTCATCGAATGCCCTCCTCTTGCGGACCACGGATGGAGAAAAATCCTGGAATAACATTATCTTGGAACCCTTGTGCATCATGGCCATGGAATCCTTCCCAGGACACTGGAGGCTTCCAGGAGCATTAGCTTCTCTCTATAACATTGGAGCCGGAATAGAACCGGGAGGGGGCGCTGGTCTGACCCGGGCCTGCGTACAGCAACCTGGTGGGCCCACTCCACCCTCACCTGGCCTGGGTCTGGACTCCAACTTTAATATTTGTGGGAGCCATTGTTCCAGCAAGTCTACAAGCTGGCCTCCCTCTTCCCGTACGGAAAGGCCCAGCAACTGAATATTTTTTCAACGGCCCTGATTATCGATGTCTTCGATGTGCTCCTCCAAGGTCTGGATTCGGTGCTCGAGAGCCCGGACCCGGCCCATGGCCAACTTGGCAGCAGTCTCCAAGGTCGTGGCCTTTTGCTCCACCCCTTAGACCCGCTGTTCAAGTTTTTCAATTTCTCGGTCATGCTTTTGCAGCACGACCGAGACCGACTCCCATCTGGACCTGGTTTCTTCAATGAAGGCGTTGATCTTCTTCTGCAGCTTGTTGATCCCGGAGATCAGGCTCGCCTCCGCAGGTAAGTCCCCTGAGGTGGCCACGGACATCTCCGCTGCTGCAGGAGGGGGTTAGGGAGGGGTCTCTGCCTGTTGCAAACTGCGGGAATTTTTGCCCTTAGTCATTTTAAGAACAACACCAAACTGCTCAAGTATGCTGGGCAAAAGCTATTTTAAATGATTTAAAAGGTGTGGTGAAGGAGGGTGCCCCACTTTGCCCGAGTCTTAGGCAGAGCACTACAGACTCAGACTTGCTGGGTCACCGCCATCTTGAATCTCCCCACAAAAGCAAGGTTAACATAAGAGTTCACACGACACCGGGTTATAGGCCAACAGGTTTATTTGAAATCACAAACTTTCAAAGCACTGCTCCTTCATCAGGTGAAGCGAAGGGGTGACATTCTGAAAGCTTGTGATTTCAAATAAAGCTATTGGACTATAACCTTGTATCGTGTGACTTAGAGTCACAGAGATGTGCAGCGTGGAAACATACCCTTTGGTCCAACTCGTTCATACCATTTGCCAGCACTTGGCCCATGTCCCTCTAAACCTTTCCTATTCATGTACCCATCCGGACGCCTTTTAAATGTTATAATTGTACCTTCTGACCTTGTCCACCGCAGCCCAACACCAATGCCTCCACATCAATTTTAGTTCTTTGTTTTATTTTAGTTCAGGAGCACTTTCTATTATCTGAATTAAAACTCAGTTTATGCCTGAAGAAATCCAGTTTATTCTTTCTTAAGCAATTGTTGTATGCTGTAACTTTTAATTAATGAATCAGAGACCTTTCAAAAGTGTGAACCAGTAACCTTGTGCATCCTGCGAACCAGTGGAAGCATTGGAGAATGAACCTGAGAAGCAGCTCTGATCAACAGAATAATCACCTCAGCAGATCTTGTGAAAAAGAACTACTTTCCTATTTTTTCCCTCTGCCCACAACACCCATCATTTTTTTCTTGTTGATCTGTTTGATCATGTAATGCACAGCTTTAACTAGTAGTTATATACTGAGAGTTCATAATTAGGTTTCTGTAGCTATAATTGCAATACTTGTAATATATTAGGGGTGCCATGGTGGCTCAGTGGTTAACACTGCTGCCTCACAGCGCCAGCGACGTTGGTTCGATTCCAGACTCAGTCTGTGTGGAGTTTGCACATTCTCCCTGTGTCTGCGTGGGGTTCCTTCAGTTACTCCAGTTTCCTCCCACGATCCAAAGATGTGCAGGTTAAATGAATTGGCCATGCTAAATTGCCCATAGTGTAGGTTATTAGTCAATGGTAAATATAGGGTAGGGGATTGGGTCTGGGTGGGTTAACCTTCAGAGGGTCGGTGTGGACTTGTTGGGCCGAAGGGCCTGTTTCCACACTGTAGGAATTCTAATTTAGTCATTTTTGTTAGATACAGAAACATGATACATGCTGTCTGTCAACCTGGGTCTAAAAGACAGGAAAATTGGGGAATTTTCTATACTTTTAAAAATCTTTAAGTTTAGTGATGCCTCCAGAAATTGCAGGGTCTTGATTTCCAGTGGTTTACCCCAGTGATGCATGACATAGTTAAATTTTAATGCACATGAACTGGACAATGGAAATAAACAATGTAGCTCTTTTCTCAGCTGGCACACATATGATGGTTAACCCTCTTCCTGTTTTTTTGTTTTACACAGCCACAGGAAACTAGCTCTGGAACTTCAGAAATATATCTGATGAAGGAAAGTTTCAGTGAAAATCTTGCAACACCCCTCTGATCAAAAAGAAAATTCAATTTTCCCCCTAGTCCTCTATTAAGTGAGTGACAATGGGAGAAACCTACTTCTAATGATCAGTATGATTCACATTTCTAAGACTATCAGACTAAGTAAAACCGTAACTTCTGGGACTTCTCTGTTAGGATAATCTAAATGTTATAGAAGGATGTTCTAGGCAACAATTGTTTCAGTTACTGTACCTTCTTCACTGCTATTCCCAGCCTAGTGAGGTTGAGAGATTTACCTCAAAACGTACAGGTCTAATATTATAAAATCACAGAAACATTATGGCACAAGTATTAACCTGAAGGCAGCTGCTGTCAGTGGTGATGTGTTAAGATTTTGATGATAAAACGCTGAATCTATGATTGCAACTGAATTGAAGAATTGATTTGACTTCTGGATTTTGTGCCACAAGGGAGTTCTCATTGAGGCTGGCAAGGTCACAGAACGAACTCCAGGCGAGGAACTTCAAAGTCCATCTTTAAGTGGATTGGCAGCACGATTACTGACCAAACTAGCCGAGTCCTAAATGATATTGCTGCTAGATTAGATTTCTTCTTTCATGTGATATGTACATCCCCAACAACTCCAGCATTTCTGTTGCATCTGTAATGCCCTTGAAATGAATAGTTTGCTAGGCCACTTTAGGCAATGTCCAACCCACGACCATAACCATTTCTAAGCATGGTCCTACTGGCAGGATTGGCAGCACAGTGATATACAGGAAGGGAGTTGCCCCGGAAGTCCTTATCATTAACACTGGACCCCATGAACTCTCATCTTGCCAAATATGGATATGGAAACATGTTGATTACTGCCTAATGCCCCTCCCCTGCCCCTAAATTTAAGTAAGTAAAACTCAATACTAGTTTTTTAGGGAACTCATACAGAAGCATATGTTTCCCTCCAAAGGTTTCAAGAGGACTCCTTGTCTTGCCCACATAATGTGTGTGATGTCAATAGAATGGAGCCAATCTCACATAAACATTAACCCTTTCAAAAACACTATATACACCATCTCCCCACTAGACCTTTAACATTTTTGACATTTTTTTGAGATTAGAACTACATGGATGTTGGTGACTCTTGTACAGGATTTTATGATAAGGAGGTCAGACAATTTAGGACTGTTCAGGTAAACATTTAAGGTAATTGGCTTTGTTTTTAGTTCAGAAGATCTAGAATTAAATAAATTTATACTTAATTTGGTTCAGAGACGCCAGGTTTGAGTTTAGAAAAACGTTTAGTTTCTGTCCTAGGAGGAGTTCAGAGCAGTTCAGGGAGTTCAGCAGAGCGGATGGGTTTAGTATGTGAAATTCCAAGTGAGGAAAGTTTAGTTAAAAATTTGCAGGTTATTAGAACTTAGGCACGCAGATTTATGAAAAGTGCAAGTTGATAGATTTGAAAAGGATTCAATGAATGGCTGTCCATAGCAAATAAATTGTTTGGAGTCAATTAAGTAGAACTCTACAGAGTTGGGATAGGAGTGCAGTTTCTCTGGTCTTGAGTACCATTAGGATCAGGAAACAGGGGAACTTTATTTTGCTGTGTGTTTTAATTCTTGCTAACTGTCTTCTATATTTAGCTAGTTTGTATATTTTATTGCTTATTTTGTTTAAAAACCTGTTGTTTAAGAATATTTGCAACTTTGTTTAAATATGTCTTTGTGACTAACCATCACATCACATCAACTAACTAAACAAAAATGAAGTAAGTATATGATCCATCAAGCCACGTTTTAGCCCAAGATTGTCTTATCCAGTAGTACCATCAGCTGGGATCATAATACGTTGTGGAAGAATGGTAGCTCTGTTGCTTTGGCTTTGAACTGTGGATTATTATTACACAGAAAGACCATATATGTGTGAGTCACGGAGGATGTTTTATTTGTAGGTGCTGTTGTTGGTTCAATATGTTATATGAAGACCTCTCAATTTTCTGAATTTCCTTCCTGGAAGACATGGTCATTTATTTCAAGTATGCTGTAAGTATGACATTAATGTATCATGATGTCGCAAAGTGACATATCCACCCACTTTACTGTTTAGTGCTCTGAATGGTGAGCAGCTGCTTACCTCCCTCTCTGCACTAAATAGCAATTTCAGCCTTTGAGGCTGGCATCCTGTAAGTAACCACTGAAAAGCCTATGCACAAATAAAAAACATGTAAGAGAGGCTGGCAGACTGTAATTTAAAACTGAAGAACTGATGACTTAAAAAGAATTGCAAACTAGAAAGGCTGGCAACCTCAAAATCAGTGGAAAGAAAGCTAAGAGCATAGGATGCATCCTATTTAGTTGATGAGATATGTGTGTGTCCCTGTGGCTGAAGTGATCTGGCAGAAGCATGCAATGCACTAGTGTTCCTGAGCTCTTAAGTGATTTAATGAGAGGCTGAAGTAATTTGTAAGTTGTTCCAAAAGCAGTCATAATGATATGGTGAAGCTGCTGGTTTGCAGGTGTCCACTTGTATCAAAGAAGCGTGGAAGAGAATAGTATTCATGGAGTTTTAATAGGATTGGTGGTGACAATGGAGTTGGATGAAGGCCTATAGAAGTAAGCAGTGAGCTGTTGCTACCAGTAATCTTTCTGGCTTTCATTTCAGGAAATAGATCCCTGTAGTTTCTCAGAGAAGGAGGATAGAATTGGAGCTACATAGAAATAGCATGGAAGGCAATAGCCTATAGGTATTATCATTAGACTATTAATTCAGAAATTCAGCTAATGTTCTGGGAATCTGAGTTTGAATCACACCACAGTATTTGGAAATTTGAATTCAATGAAAAACTATCTGGAATTAAGAATCTACAGACGACCGTGAAAGTTTTGTCAATTATTGGAAAAATGCATCTAGTTGACTAATGTCCTTCAGAGAAAAAAATCTGCCATCCTCACCTGCCCTGGTCCATATATGACTCCAGATCCACAGCAACATGGTTGACTCTCAATTGCCCTCTGAACTGGTCTGGCAAGCCACTCAATTATATCCATCACTACAAAGTCTCAAGGGATTAAAACTGGATGGATCACCAGGCAGCAGAAACCAAAAAAGACTGGCAGAAACAGCACTGTTGACCCTGCTCTTTATTAACATCTGGAACTAGTGCCAAAGTTGGGAGAGCTGACTCACAGCCTAGTCAAGCAACCCTGACATAGTCATACTGTCAGAATCATACCTTACAGACAATATCCCAGACACCACCATCACCATCCATGGATATGTCCTGTCCCACCGGCAGGATAGACCCAGCAAAGGTGACAGCACAGTGGTATACAGGGAGGAAGTCGTCCTGGGAGTCCTCAACATTGATTCTAGTTCGCAGGAAGCCTCATGGCTTCAGGTTAAACATGGACAAGGAAACCTGCCAATTACCACAAATTGCCCTCCCTTTGCTGATGAATTGTTCAACTCCTCAATGTTGAACAATATTTGGAGGAAGCACTGTGGATGGCAAGCGCACACAATTTAGGGGATTTTAATGTCCATCACAAGAGTGGCTTGGCAGCAGTGGTACTGATCAAATTAATTGTGTCCTAAAGGACATAGCTGCTAGACTGGGTGTGCAGCAGATGGTAAGGGAATCAACAATACTTGATCTCATCCTCACCAATCTGCTGGCTGCACATACATCTAATCATTGTGTTCTGTGGCACTATCACTGTGCTAAATGAGACAGATTTCAACTGGGAGTCCATAAGGTACTGTGGGCCATCAACAGCAGCAAAATTGTACTTCAGCACCATCCGTAACATCATGGCCCGGCATGCACCCCAGTCAACCACTACCACCAAGCCAGGAGATCAACCTTGGTTCAATGGAGAGTGCAGAGCTGAAAATGTGTTGCTGGAAAAGCGCAGCAGGTCAGGCAGCATCCAAGAAGCGGGAGAATCGACGTTTCGGGTTCTACAGGAATCTTCCCTGAAGAAGGGCTTATGCCCGAAACGTCGATTCTCCTGCTCCTTGGATGCTGCCTGACCTGCTGCGCTTTTCCAGCAACACATTTTCAGCTCTGATCTCCAGCATCTGCAGTCCTCACTTTCTCAATGGAGAGTGCAGGAGGGCATGCTAGGAACAGCACCAGGCATACCTGAAAATGGGGTGAAAACCTGGTAAAACTGCTAAAAAGCACAACTTGCTTGCCAGACAGAGTAAGCAGCAAGTGATAGAGCTAAACAATCCCACAAACAGCAGATCGGATCTAAGCTCTGTAGTCTTTCCACATCAAGTCATGAATAATGGTGGACACCTAAACAACTCACTGGAGGAAGAGGCTCCACAAATATCCCCATCCTCAATGATGGAAGAGCCCAGCCCATTTGTGCAAAAGATAAGGTTGAAGTATTTGCAATAATCTTCAGCCAGAAGTGTTGAGTGGATGATCCATCTTGGCCTCCTTCTGTGGTCGCCAGCATCACAGATACCAGTCTTCAGCCATTTTGATTCGCTCCACGATATCAAAAAACAGTTGGAGGCACTGGATACTGCTATGGGCCCTGACAACATTCTGGTAATAGTACTTAAGGTTTGTGCTCCAGAACTTGCTCCACTAAAATTCTGTTCCAGCATAGTTACAAAATGATATCTACCTGACAATGTGGAAAATTGCCCACATAAGTCCTGTAAGCAACAAAATCAGAAGTGGGGATGTTCACAAACAATGTGCAGCACCAATGGCAACTCTTCAGATACTGAAGCGGTCCATGTTCAAATGCAGCAATATCTGGACAATATCCACACAAATGCCAGGCTATGATCACCACCAATAAGAGACAATCTAACCACCTCCACTTGAAATTAAATGGAGTTACCATCACTGATTTCCCCCACTGTCGACAGTGGGTTACCTTGATCAGAATCTCAACTAGAATTGCCACATAAACACAGTGGCTACAAGAGCAGGTCAGAGGCTAGGAATAGTGTGGTGAGTGACACATCCCCTGACACCTCAATTCCTGTCCATCATCTACAGTGGACAAGTCAAGAGTGTGAGGGAATACTCCCCAATTGTCTGGATGGGTGTAGCTCCAACAAAACTCAAAAAGCTTGACATCATCCAGGACAAAGCACCCCACTTGACTGGCACTACATCCACAAATATTCACTCCCTCCAACACTCAGTAGCAGCAGTGTGTATTATGTACAATATGCACTGCAGAAATTCACCAAAGATCTGAAAATAGCACCTCCCAAACACACGGCCACTTTCATCTAGAAGGACAAAGGGCAGCAGATACATGGAACACCGCCATCTTCAATTCCCTCCAAGCCACTCACCATCCTGACTTGGAAATGTATCACCATTCCTTCACTGTCACTGGGTCAGTATCGTGGAATTTCCTCCCTAATGGCATTGTGGGTCAACCCACAGCAGGTGGACTGCAACGGTTCAAGAAGGCAACTCACCACCACCTTCTCAAGGGCAACTAGGGACAGGCAATAAATGCTGGCCAACCTGCAAAGCCCACATGCCACATTTTATTAAAAAAAAGATTGTAAGTACGTTCTCAACTCTCTCTTGACTTGTATGCTTTATATTTCGGAGTTAAAAATCACACAACTCAAGGTTATAGTCTAACAGATTTATTTGGAAGTAGAGGTAGACATCCCTTTATCCGAAATCCAGAAATCCAAAAAGCTCCGAAATCTGAAGGTTTCTTCGTGAAGTTCTTTCCTCATTAACAAGGTTGTTTGGCGTGCAAACAATTAACCCAACTTCACACCCACTCGCTGCATGTCATTCAGATGCGATGTTGGGGGGAGGTGGCCCAGCACTGGCAGGCCTCAATTCTGTCTCAGGGCCTGTATTACTCACTGTGAGTCTGGAATTCAGTAAGATTTTTAAAACTTTCACAATCAAACTGACACTTATTCCAAAATTCAAAAAATTCCAAATTCCGAAAACCAGCTGATCCCAAGCATTTTGGATAAAGGATTGTGTATCTGTACTAGCTTTCAGAGCGCTGCTCCTTCATCAGGTAACTAGGGGGGCAGGATCAGAAGATATAGCAAAAGATCATAGTGTCATGCAACTAAAAAGATATATTGAACACATCTAGATTGCTGTTAAGTCTTCCATCTTTTAAAATGGGTTGCAGGTTTCTGTTCATTAATCCCAGAGCTTCTTTTAAGTCACATTCTCGAGATAATTTAAGGTTTTATTAAAAGAAAAGGTGACATCTCAACTCAGACAATGTATTAAAGGTGTGAGGTTAGAGTCTGTATCCTAGTCTTGACTCAGACTGGTTCTATTTCCAAAGTAGGAATTTATAAAATGTTATATGGATTGACTGCCTGCAGGTTGTGTACTTTTTGAGCAAAGCAAATTCACCCCATAGACTTGTGTATGTGTGTGTGTGCATGTGAGGAGGGAGGGAGGAGAGAGAGTGAATGTATGCAGAAATAGAATGTATCTGAATACAATTCTGCAAATGCAAACTCACCCTATAGACTTATATGCGTGTGTGTGTGTGCATGTCAGGGGGAGGGGGGAAAGAGAGACAGAGAGAGTGAGAGAGAGACAGAGAGAGTGTGTGTGAGTGTGTGCACATACTCACCCCCCCCCCCCCCCTCTCTCTCTCTCTCTCTCTCTCTCCCTCACATATACAAGTTTATGGGGTAAATTTGCATTTGCACAATTGTAATTGCAGTTACATTCTATTTTTGTTCAAAAGCACACAACCTGCAGGCAGTAATCCATATAACATTTTATAAATTCCCACTTTGGAAATAGAACCAGTCTGAGTCAAGATGCTAATCTCACACCTTTAATACACTGTCTGAGCTGAGATGTCACCTTTTTAAAATAAAACCTAAAGTTATCTCAAGAATGTGACTAATAAGAAGTTCTGAGATTTATATATTAATCAACCAAAACATGCAACCCATTCTAAAGGATGAAAGACTTAACAGCAATCTGGATTTGTCCAATATATTGTTTTAATTGCATGACACTGATCTTTTGTTATAAATTCTGTGTCTTACAATCCTGCCCCACTATTTACCTGATGAAGGAGCAGCACTCTGAAAGCACTGTACTTCCAAATAGATCTGTTGGACTATAACCGGGTGTTGTGTGATTTTTAACTTTGTCCACCCCAGTCCAACATTGGCACAACCACATCATATTGAAGAGTTAACCTCGTTTATTTCAGGATTCTACATATGCTATTCCAAAGATCGGTAAATCTGTGACCTACACAATAAAATTGGCATTTAGCTTGATCCCAACTTTCCAGATTCCATGGCTTCACCTAGAGGCAGTCATGAATTATTCCAAATGCATAGCTAGGAATAATCAACTATGCTGCCTACAACTTTATATCCTTTGTATCTTTTGTTTCTTTTCTGCTGGAACCCTTTCTGACTCATTTTAAGGTGAAATGTAGGCATGGATATTTGTGCCTACCAAATGATTTTTGTTAATTCACTGGTTAGGTCAGCATTTATTGCCTATCCCTAATTGACTAGATGAAGACAGTTAGGAGTCAATCACATTGCTCTGGGTTTGGAGAAACATAGTCAAATCAAGCAGAGATGGTGGACTTCCTTGTCCAAAAGGTATTATTGAACATAGATGGGTTTTTACAACAATTGACAGTTGTTACATGATGGCCATGAGGCTTTTCAATCCAATTCGTAAAAAAAAAATTCAAAGTTCACCTTCTGGCATGGTAGGATTCAAGCCCACATTTTCAGAATATTATTAGTCTTGGGTTCTAGCCAAGTATAGCCATTTCCAGTTTATATCATGCCTCATGTTTTGAATATTGTCAACACAAATATTCTTCATCAATCTGCATGTTTCAGAAACACATTTTTGGTGTCAAGCTTGCTGGAAACATGTGCTCTTGCCAGTGCTGATGAGTAGCATTCCCTCTAATTTTCTTACTGGCTGTGCAGGGCTCTGAGTCCCATCCGCGGCAACAACGTCTGGAAGCTAATGCTGCAATCAGCAAACCAACACCGATTGCCATGCATGGAACATCAGAGTGGCTGTGAGAGGACATTGCTAGTCTGATCTCTTCCAGTGTTGGAATTGATTTCTCTTTAATGTTTAAGACCTTTGGGCTCCAGGCAAATTCTTAGCCCATTTGTCTCCAGTTATCACAATGGAATTTACACAGTCTGCAGACTCTGTAAGTTTGATTATCACTTTCTTTCCTTCCATTGATTGAAGATGTTATCAGGCTTTCCTCTAAGTTTTATTGGTACTAGATAAATCACTGGTTTCTTCACTAGATCAATACAGTGCAGTACAAAAACCTTCAAAGCATCCAAGCATCTCATCAAAATACACTTTTATCAGATCTTCCTTGCTTCTGATCAAAGCCCATTTTTCAGTGTGTTATTCCTTCAACCCTTTGCCACCTTCTTCACCTCAAAATTTACTGGGATAAGCTGTAGCTCTTCACAATTGCTTACCATAGTAGAATGTTCAGTAATGACTAAAATAATGACCATCTTTTTCATTTTGTGTTTCCGATTTGAGTTGCTCATTGTTGAATCTCAACTCCCCCAATTCTGAGTATCTGCCTTTAGATAAGCATTTATTTCACATTTTCAGGAAAGGCATGCTGATACAATCTGAGTTGGATAGTGATCTCCAATATCAAGCTTCACTTTCAGATTTATGGTTGTGTGCTTATTTCCCACCGTCTTTTTGATCTGAATAGCCGTGCGAATTTCATTTTCTCTGGAAATTGTCACATCTAGCCATTTTATGAAATTCTGTGGTTTCTATGCCTTTGTGTTCGCAAACCCATCACCATTTTCCAGACCATGGATGGCTTGATTTCCTTCTCATTTACCCTGTTGATCAGTCTCTGCTAACATATTCACCATTTTTTTTGTTCTTCACAATGTTTCCCAGTAATTAGGCTTTCTGCAAGTTCTGCAGTTATATCCAGGGAGCAGATCTAAAAGAACAGGAACTAAAAAGCCAAGCTTTAAGGCCTTTAAGTGTGGAATATTTATAATAAAATACATAAGTAGATCTAATACAAAAGTATAATATATTACAGATGTGTGTCTGCAGGGTGACCAGGAATGGGAACTAAATAGCCAGGTGTTTGGAGTACATGTAAGATACTTTTGTGAATGAATATGTTGAGGAATGAAGAAGAGAAAAGAACACCCTTGACTGAGTATTGTGTAACAAAGAAGGAATAATTGACAATCTAGTTGTGCAATTAGGGAAATGTAACCAGAATAAGATGGATTTTTTGTTAAGATGGTGAGTGACATTAGTTGTTTCTGAGACTAGCGTCCTGAACTTAAATAAAGGAGTTTGTAATAGTATGAGTAATGAACTAGTTATCATAAATTGTTTTTCTTAGTTTCTTTGACTTTTTAAATCATAAGTTGGGGATTATTATTTAAAGGAATGATGGTAGATAGGCAACAGCAAACATTTAAAAGGTGCATGGATGAACTGCAAAAGTTATCCATTCCAGGCTCGCATGTAGTCAGACCACGGCTAACAGGGAAATTAGGGGTAGTATTAAATCCAAGGAAACAGCGAACAAACTGACCAAAAAAGCAACAGACCTGCGGATTGGGAACAGTTTAGATTCCAGCAAAGGAAAACAAAAAGACTGATTAAGTGGGGGAAAATGGAGTATGAGAATGTAAGCTTGTAGGCAACAGATTTATATTAAAAGCTTCCATAGATATGTAAAAACAATCAGTATAGACAAATATAGGTCACGTACAGTCAGAAATAGAGGAATTTATAATGAGGAATAAAGCATTGGCAGATTAATTAAATACATACTTTATTTCCTTCTTCACAAAAGGAGATACAAATAACATCCCAAAAATATGGGAGAAAAATGGGAAAGAAGAACTGAAAGAAATTAAATTCAGTAGGGAAATGGTGTTGGGTAAACTAATGCGATTAAAGATAGATAAATCCCTAGGGCCTGATAAGCCACATTCCAGAGTGCTTAAGTAAGTGGTCCTAGAAATAGCAGATATGCTAATGGTCATCTCCCAAAATTCTTTAAAGTCAGGAATAGTTACTATGAATTGGAGAGTACGTAATGTTGCCCCACTATTTAAGAAGGGAAGCGGAGACAAAAGAATAAATTGTAGATTAGCTTGCCATCAGAAGTACAGAAGATGTAATAGTAGAGAACTTGGAAAATTGTCATAGCATTGGACAGAGTTAGCATAGATTTACAAAAAGAAGTTGTGTCTGATATAACTGTTGGAATTATTTGATGTAAATGGTAGAGTGGATAAGGGGGAGCCATTGGATATGGTTTACTTGGACTTTCAGAAGGCTTTTGACAAGGTGCCACATAAGGGATTAGCATGCAGTAATAATAGATTTAATAAACTTTCAGAAACTAATAAGGATTTTCTCTGAGAATCACTTGGCAAGTTCAGTGCCACCTTGCACTTTTACTTTCAGCAGAGACCAAATAATATGAAAAAATGTTTCTGAGATGGGCTAGCAATGGTTTGCCTTTTCAGCATTGGACTATATTCAAACTGCAAATTGAATGATAATTTCAAACAGCCATAGGCAATAATAAAAGTAAACACTTATATGGAATAGATGTCACATTTCAACTAGGATGCTTTAATTAATGGTTGAACAGCTGTACCATTGTAGCTAGTGGACCAATCCATAATCCAAAATATGAAACAGTAAATTACTTTACAATTTGTATTATTTGTTAAATAAGAAAACAATGCTTAGTTGATAACATTTTATTTTTTATATATAGTAAATATCTTAAAATTTATTTTCTAGCTGTTGAAGAGTTTTCTTAGAAACAAAATTACATATTTTACCTATTGTATCATATACAATCTATTTTGTACTTCAAGTACTGGAAGATCGTGGTAAGTCTTGGACCTTCTCAACAGACGACACACGGCAAACTCAATAGCACCGACTGTGTAAATACTATAGCTTAGGCAGTAATCTATTGTTGTCACAGTTACAGTTCTGAAACACACTTCAGAGTTAGTCACTGTTAGCTTAGGTTAATGTTGATTTCTTTTGGTTTTCAAGTTTTTAAGGAATATATCCTCGGCATAGTCAAAGTAGATTAGTGATTTAAAAGTAAATTAATCAAGAGTTAAAATAAAATTCATCAGCAATATTTGTGCTTTATTGCATTGCTTTTGAGGCAAGGTTATTACTCTAGAAGTATCTGTGCTTCTTCTTCATTCATATGTTATATCATTACCTTCGCTTTAGATATAAGCTGTTAAGTGCTACCAACTTGGTTGTTTGGACAGATGTTAAACTTATGTGCAAATGCATTCTCTTCTCAGCAATTCAATTATGTTATGAATTGCAAGTACATTGAGAAAAAAATGAACTTAAAGCACTGGACCATTAGTTAAATAATAGCCCTGAGGATTTAATTTACCATCAATAATGTGGTTAATTGTAGAAGTCCTGTGCCAACTGAGTGTACAAAAATGAACAAATACATTTAAGATGAAGCAATAGATAGAAATTGATATAAAACTAAAATCTGAATATTTCAAATTAACAAAAAAATTCACATGAAAGGAAGTAATCCAAGTATAAATTGAGATTTAGTCTGGATACAATAAATAGTCTTCACTATGCTATTCAACCTTTTCTTAACCTCTGGACAAAACCAAATGACAGATAGTCAGTTTTAAATGTGTGATGACACAGTAAATGTGTATTTTACAATATGCTCAAATATATACTTATTATTGAGATATTCCATAGTTTAGACAGTAAATTTGTGAAACAATTGACACAGATGAGTTTCAAAATTTATGTATTTTTCAGCTCATCTCTATGCTCAAAGACAGCTTGTGTAAACTGTTTGAAGACTCTGTCCATATAAGTGGCCCATCGAGGAAATATCCCCTCCAGGAAGCCGATGTGACCACCATGTGCAGTTAGTAATAATGCAACATTGGGATTCTGTTTGGCAGATTGCATAGGTATGGCTGAAAGAAATACAAATGTCAGAACAGTCATGCATGAAAGTTGTGCAATCAATTCAACAAATGAGACAATCATGAATAGTGAAACCCACTGAAGTGGTATGCTTATGGGATCAACTTTAATGTAATAACAAATAATTTCCACATACATGACTGTTTTAAATCACTGCATTGCAATTCAATGGAAATAAAAATAATCCTAAAATTAATGGCTCTACAAATTAAATACATACTTAAAGTTAATTTTGCTTCAGTTCTTTGAATACCATTGAACTATTGAAATACTTCCATGAGCTAATGAGTATGTAGAAATTTGGTATTTTATTTAAAATTAATCTGTTTGAAATAAATGAGTTAACTCCTTAATTCTAAAGAATGGGGAAGTAAAATTTCAGATTAATGTATTATTTGTGAACTATTACGTCACAATGCAATCGCAGAACCTATTGCCCTAAAGTTACTCTCCTCAAGAACAGTTTTGATGGCTATTGGCTTTGGTTGATACTGCTCCATTTGTCGCCCTCACCAGGACTTAGCAAGTAACTCCACTGTTGGAGGCATCTGCCTTTTTTAAAGACCATGTCATTGGTGAGCTATATCAAGAAATGTGACTTAGCTTCCACATCTGTTTTATAACAATTGGGTCTGTTGAACCTGCCCAAAGTCTACTTAGACACATTTTCAGACTGGAGGCCTGTGACCCATGGTTTGTCATAAGTATCGGTGCTAGGTCCACTTCTTTTCAGTCATTTATACAAATGATTTGGATGTAAACATAGGAGGTATAGTTAGTAAGTTTGCAGATGACACAAAAATTGAAGGTGTAGTGGACAGCGAAGAAGATTACATCAGAGTACAATCTGCAAAGATTTGGGCCAGTAGGCTGAGGAGTGGTAGATGGAGTTTAATTTAGATAAATGTGAGGTGCTGCATTTTGGAAGGGCAAGTCAGAGCAGGACTTATACACTTAATGGTAAGGTCTTGGAGAGTGCTGCTGAACAGAGACCTTGGAGTGCAGGTTCATAGTTCCTTGACAATGGAGTCGCAGGTAGCCAGGATAGTGAAGAAGGCATTTGGTATGCTTTCTTTTATTGGAAAGAGCATTGAGTATAGGAGTTGAGAGATCATGTTGCGGCTATACAGGACATTGGTTGGCCACTTATGGAATGCTGTGTGCCATTCTGGTCTTCCTGTAGGAAGGATGTTGTGAAACTTGAAAGCGTTCAGAATAGATTTACAAGGATGTTGCCAGGGTTGGAGGATTTGAGCTACAGGAAAAGACTGAATAGGCTGGGGCTGTTTTCCCTGGAGTGTTGGAGGCTGAGGGGTGACCTTACAGATGTTTATAAAATCATGAGGGACATGATTAGGATAAGTAGACAATGTCTCTTCCCTGGGGTGGGGAGTCTATAACTTGAAGACATATGTTCAGGGTGAGAGGGGAAAAATTTAAAAGGGACCTAAGGGGCAACTTTTTCATGCAGAGGGTGGTGCACATACGGAATGAGCTGCCAGAGGAAGTGGTAGAGTCTGGTACAATTACAACATTTAAAGCGCATCTGGATAGGTATATAAATTGGAAGCGTTTAGAGGGATATGGGCCAATGCTGGCAAATGGGACTAGATTAGGTTTGGATATCTCGTCGTCATGGACAACTTGGACTGAAGGGTCTGTTTCCGTGCTGTACATCTCTATGACTCTAATTTAACAAAATGCGCCACTCCTGAGTTAATTACCAGATTCTTGGTGACTATCTTATTTATGGCCATGAATTTCTGATTCCTCCACAAGTGAAAACATTTTCTTTACATCTTCTATATTGCAGCACTGAATACTCTTAAAGATATCTGATGTATATCTCAGATTTCTCCTTTTTGGAGAAGATAGCCCTTGAGTTGGTCAATTTTTCCTCACAGATATAGCCTCCCAGTTCATTTATTGGTATTGTAAATCTCTTTGCACCTTCTCCAGAGCCTCTATATCTATTATTGAGAACAGAACTGAGTGCAGGATTTAATGTGAGGTCTAGGCCGGGCTTCATGTAAGTTTAACAGAACTTAACTGACTTTGAATTCCATTCCTCTGGAAATGAATCCCAGTTCTTTCCCATGAGTGGTTTGGGAAAGTCATAAGTAACGTCAGGCATTCAGTAAACCGGTGTTCAGTAAACCAACATCTTTCTCCAGGTCACTTGGAGATAATTATCAGTGTGCTTGGGAACATGTGGCCGAAATGCACACCAAATCAAAACAGTTAAGAAGCCAGCAAAGAATAATTTTGCGCGTGAGATGGAGTTTTCTCACTATGGAACGCTGTGTCACTATGGCACACTGTGTCAGAAAAATACCAAATTAAGAAAGATGATTGCACCAAGGAAGTATTGAAATCTCATTCCAGCAGTAAAGTGTATTAAACTGAAAAACTATGGGCTAGCCATAGTATAAGGCTAGCACTTTGAATAATTTGCAACAAGCGGAATTTGAATTATTCCTTTGAGACCAATTGGATGCTATATAGCTATATTGACCTTTAATCCAGTGTCCTGTGTTGAATTTCTTCAATTTGTTGTGTGGAATTTGTGCTCAAGATTCAGCACTCACAGCATTGTAGTGCGGCACGGTGGCACAATGGTTAGCACTGCTGCCTCACTGTCCCAGGTTCGATTCCAGCCTCGGGTGACTGTCTGTGTGGAGTTTGCACATTCTCCCTGTGTCTGCGTGGGTTTCCTCCGGGTGCTCTGGTTTCCTCCCACAGTCCAAAGATGTGCAGGTCAGGTGAATTGGCCATGCTAAATTGCCCATAGTGTTAGGTGCATTAGTCAGAGGGAAATGGGTCTGGGTGGGTTACTCTTCAGAGTGTCGGTGTGGACTGGTTGGGCCGAAGGGCCTGTTTCCACACTATAAGGAATCTAATCTTAAGGAACAGGTAGTTCCAAGGGTTTGCACATTTGCTTGTTCCAAAATATTTGTTACATTCAGTATTGCCCAGGAACAAGAGAGTTGCTTGTTGCATGGTTTTCAATTAGTCATCTAAACAGTTCAAAGGTTAATGATGATCCATTCTCGAGCCACAGTAGGTTGGTATTAGAGGCACACAGATTTCATGCAAAAAGGAGCTGTTGAGCTCTGTTACTGAAGTGACTTTGGACCACTGCTCCTGTGCAGTCAGAATTCAGGAAGAAGTTTGCATCTGTACTTTAATTTGTATGGATTCTCATCTTGCAATGAGAAAATTTAAAAAGTGAGGACTTTTTCTTTGTCAGTCCTTGCTTAGGACATAGGCATGACAATTTAGGAGGGTCAGTGATATGGGGATTGTTAGGTCAACACATTGAGGGGGAGTGTCATTGTTGTGTGTGATGTCAAAGAATTAAGTCAGAGCCAGGGCACTTACTTGAATGCATCATTACCAAAAGAGTGCCTTAAAGAATGTGTGTGTTGAAGCGGCTGCATGGCACTCACCGTGCCAGATACCAAGAGATCGTTTAAGCATTTCCTGCACTAGATCTATGTCCACCACACTATACTCAAGCAACTTAACTCTTCTGCAACCTCCCACCAGAAATATGTGGTGAAATTAAATGGCCTCTTTTAGTAATTACCTAGAAAGTAAGCCTGCCTCAGTGCTTTCACCATGAGCCCAAGTCACATGCCTGTGAATTATGAGGCTCCTGTTCTCCTTCTGGTATCCACTTTCCTCCTTTTTTATCAGCAAATTAGCAATCCACAATACACTGCACTGCCACCATGAATGCTGTTGGTGTTTCTTTAAATAATCAGTTCTGATTCAGATTTCTGATGTGTAATACCACCTATTGATTGGCTGCCAATCCTAAAAGAAACCTCTTAATTTGCCACACTGGTAAGTTCACCATGAAGGCCAGGTTTGCTGATCTGGAAATAGTCCAGTCAAAATGTAAGTCGATAAGATTTCACACTTTCCTCCAGGTGTAAGCGGCCTCTTTATTCCTCCGAACAAAATGGACTTTCTCACATTTAATCAATATTGACATGTATTTTCCATTCAGGTACCCATTATACAAGTTTGTTACTGTCTTCTTACATTTTATCATAGTCTGCATTCTAAAACCCTGCTCTACTTCATTTAGTGTTGACCACAAGTTTTGATATGGCACTTTCCATTCTTATATATTTTCAGGGTCTAAGCAAAACAGAATAAATTATGTGGCTGTTTCTCAGATAATTGTCAGTATTTCATGCCACCTTGCAAAAACTTTTACTTTTATCTTTCTCTATTTTGACATTGACAATAGGAGCTAAGTTACATTCAGCCAGTGACTTTCCTAGCTTGTGCTTTTGAAACAAGATTAATTAATGTCCTGCTTTGCACAAGTGTTGACTGGATATTCTAGAATGTAGTTCTGATTATCAAGTAGCAGCGAGCTGTGTACACATTTACAAACTAGAATTGATTATAACACCACAGTGCAGTTCATCACCACTAACACTGATAATAAAAACATAGAGTCAAACAGAAAAACAGACATTGATGTGCTTGCCCTGCTAACTCATGGAGATGGGGGTTTGGAAGGTGCTATTGAAGAAGTCTTGGAACTTTGGCTGTTGATGTTCCTTTTGATGTTCCTCTTGCTGATAATCAGAGGTCAAAGATAAGACTGCATGATTTGCTGATAGGAAACATGTGCAAATCAAATTCGAAATCCAAGAGAGATGAAATGACTTGCAAGATATTGGCAATCACCTGTAACACCTTGGAGCCCCTAAAGAAGTATGTGTATATGAACTAATGGAGTGATGGTAATTTCTCAAAATATGCATCCTCCTGTGAGGACTCAGCAGACTCTGCCTGCTCCAACTCTTCTGTCAGGTTTGATGAATCTGTGGGAGAATAGGTTTTGAAAGCGATGTCAGGACACTGATACCCAGATGAAAACAAGTTCCTCACCCAATTAATGGCACTTAATATCACCAGGGTATAAGAGCTGCCTGTGTGGAGCAGGGAACAAAGTCAGGCAAAGCTATATTGAATGCTGCTGCTGACAACAGCAGGCGTCTCATGAAAGTGCAAGAAAGATAATCACAGAGAATGAAGTGATCATGGATAACAAAATTCAGATTCAGCACCTGACCCAGTGCAAACAGACCTTTCAAACGTAACAAAGAAACATTAGAACAAAATTTATTTTGCATCCCAGCAACCCTTACAGTTATACACTAACACCTAGCACATTGTTCAGCTTTGTCCAAACAAAAGATTAAAAACCACATTCTTTTTCAAAAACACAACCTCTTAACAAGGTCCTTAAGGAACTTGAAGTGTATTCATTGATGGCAGGTGGTTTCCTGGTCCTGCCCTCCTGCAGGACCTTTGAAAATTACATCATATTCCAAAGATGACAGGATCCATAAATTACGCCTACATATGCTCCTGTCCCAGCAGCAATTGAGCGTCCAACCCTTGACATTGTGCTTGAATATACGTTTGGAACAGTCTTCCCTTCTGTGTTAGGTGAAAATAACATGAAATATTTATTTGGTGGCCGGGTTTTCTGTGCCTCCACTTGAACAGACAGTAGGGATTGACAGCTTCACAGCCAATTATTCCTCCAAATAGGCTATCAAACATCTTCCCACAACCACCAAATTCCCTCATCCTTGAAACTTACTCCTGGCTTCCAAATTGAGGCCATGATGGGAAGTGGCAGTTTTATGAGGTTTAGGGCATGTATTGGGATGAGAGCGTGTGAGACCTTACCTGATCCCAAAAAATTGCAGTCACACAGGGAGGGGCTACTCAAGTAAATTTCATAAGCTCCTCTGCCTGAAAACTTGCTGGAAAGACTCCTAAAATTCTGCTTAGATATACAAGACAGATTGCAGATAGTTAGTGGAAGAAAAGCATACTACATTGGAAACAACTCAGCTCCATGGAGATTTCAAACTTTAACCCTCCCATTCTTTGCCAATAGTTTTTGGGACACCCTCTTTGAAAGAACTAGGAATTTAATACTATGGGAACCTGCATCTGTAGGTCTGTTTGCTCCTGCCTTATTTATCCATCTCCTTGTTTGCAACCCGCAAAAATGAGTTGGAATTCTGAAACAATCAAAAGAATAAGACCCAAGAAACTACAGATCATAATAACTGATTACATATATGGACATCTTTGAAGTTTTACTAAAAAGATTCTTTGAAAAAAGTATTGATTTGACAAGAATTATAGGTATAGGTTGCGCATTTCGAATGGATGTGCATTGTTAGCACAGTTGTAAGATAGTCTGAGTGGAAGGAATGAATCTGTGACAGCATACATTGTGTGTCTACTTTGTATTTGGTAATGGGGAATATTTTACCATGGCAGGTTTTGTGAGATCTTTATGTGGTATTTTCCCTAATGACCAGTCCTGGTATCTTCTGGTATTTATCAAGTTTACCAGCATGTTGTGCTAGGTAAGGATTATTTGAGGTAGTTCGGTGCCACTAGTCCTCCTTGACTTTGTTTTATCTTGGGTCTATCAGTGGTAGAGAATATATCATAGTAGAATACTACAGAAGAGGTACTGTTCTTAGACATCAATCTGAGATAGACAAAAGTTTGTTAAACAAAGGTAGGTGTATGTTATTAATCCACAACTCAGTCATTACCTCATTAATGCTTGAACAATCTTGAGGAGTTGAATGGCCAACTCCTGTTCATGTGTTCCTATTTAACAAGATGGTTTATTGCATGACAGCAACTACATTTGGTCAGACATAATTACTAGAACCTTAAGGGGCTAGTACAGCTCCTTAAGGAGCTGCTCCCTCCAAAAGCTACGTAAGAACTCCTTGCCTCCACCCACAGACTGTGTGTCACCATCAGTGGAATGCGTGGAGCCAGTATCTTACCTTCAGTACCATTATCTTATACATCTCCACCTAAGAATTTTTCCCTGTAGATAATGCATTAAACAATTATGGTATAACTATTTTGCATTTAGAACTGCACCATCTAGTAGCATGGTGGCACAGTGATTAACACTACTGCCTCAAAACGCCAGGGACCCAGGCTTGGATGACTGTCTGCACATTCTCCCCATATCTGTGTGAGTTTCCTCCGGGTATTCTGGTTTCCTCCCATAGTCCAAAGACATGCAGGTGAGGTGGATTGGCCATACTAAATTGCCTGATAATATCTAGGGGGTGTACAGACTAAATGGCTTAGCCCTGGTAAATGCAGGTTTACAGAGATAGGAGGCTGGGTCAAGATGGAATGCCCTTTGGAGAATTATGCAGACGTGATGGGCCAAATGGCCTCTTTCTGCAGTGTAGGGACTCTATGATCTCCTCCCAAATCTGACTTCTCAAATGCAGATGGTCTGGACATATTACACGTTTCTCAGAATGCGCTCTGTTTGAACTTGGAAAAAATGTTAAGTTACTTTCTTGACATTAGTTCTGATCTGTTGGTCATTTATCCTCTGAAGGATCTTTCAGCTCTCAGCTATCATTCACAGAGGATGCTTTATTTGTTAACATTGTTGAGGTCAGTTACCTTATCTGGAGGACATAACCTCAATTAATTTCCTTTTTAGAAGACAGCTGCTATGTTGGAGTAAGTATTTTCTTCCTTTTGGAATCCTGGATTTCTGGATCAGGCAATCAAGCAACTTTTTCAGACTCTTAGTTGTGTTACTGAAAGTTTGCTGCTTACTCAACACTAACTCTGTCACTGGCATTGACTTCTGTTGTATCAATTTGTTCACCAGACTGTTCTGCCGTCTTAACAATATTAATGAAAGATTTCCAAATAAGCTCATTTGAGTTCTGCTGCTCATTCTTGCTTTCAGTACTTTCTTCTTGCATACTTTGATGAGTTTTTTATCTTCTGTTCTGACTTTGGTGATCACAGGTGTATGCTTTTTAGAAGCCCTACAGTGTTAAGTAAGAGAAATGTTTCAAATAGCTAAGAAGAACTGGTGGCCAGCAAGCCAAAAGAGGCTCAACCAAATTTGTCAAGAACATGAACAACACCTCCACACCAACCCTCTAAAGAGTAACCTACCCAGATGCATTCCGTACCCTATTATCTTATATTTACCCCTGAATAATGCACCAAGCCTACATATCCTTGGACACTATGGGCAATTTAACATAGCCAATTCACCTAACCTGCACATCTTTGGATTGTGGGAGGAAACCGGAGCACCCAGAGGAAAACCACACAGGCATGGGCAGAATGTGCAAATTCCACACAGACAGTCAGCCAAGGGTAGAATCGAACCCAGGTCCCTGCCGCTGTGAGGCAACAGTGCTAACCACTGAGCCACCATGCTGCCCCCAATCTTAAAAATCCTGTGTAACCAAATTTCACAATGAAGTATGAAATCTTTAATCTCTCTTGCGATTTCAAATCACCACACCACTGACTAAGTCCTAGCTACACTCCTGACACCCAAGTGTCCCCACTGTATCTATTCCAATGTATCTTTCTGAAAGTCTTCAGTTATATAGTAATAAATCATTCATGATCTTTATGGTTTTTATGCTCATCATATACCTTTTTGGTCCACTCACTGGAATTTTAGTCAATCCATCCTTCAACTCAATCCTCATGAATGTTAGTACAACTTTGCTCACTCTCTTGTCCGTGTTCTTGTCAAAATTGGTTGAGCCTCTTTTGGCTTGCTGGCCACCATTTCTTCTTAGCCATTTGAAACATTTCTCTTAGGTCATCATTTATGATCTTAACATTTTTCCATTTTTGAGTCCACCATGGATCTAGGAAACCCAAAAAAATCTTTTACTGGTTGTCTCCCTGACCAGTTGGTCAAACATGGTCTGTTTCTGGACCAGCGTTTGAACAAATGTTTGCTTCTGCACCAGTGGTTCGTTTTTAACTATTGGACTTCAAATTTAAGGAAGCTGTAGGCTGTAACCTCTGATTCTTCAGCCTTGGTAACTGGTTTGATTGAACAATAACAATTGCTCCTGTATTTCGCACAAAATCACAGGATGTTTATTGACACCAAATGAAAGTATCTTATCTGATGGTGGTGTGCATTCTACCATGTACAGTGCTTGACATGTGTGATTGTAAGTACTTCTCTTGCTTTGAAATTGTGTCTTACTTCTGGAAGTGTTAAATAACCTACATTTTTGAAACAGCATTCCTTAGTGGTGGAAGGATATTGCCAATACCAGTGACCCTTATTGTACTGGTACACTGACACTGGAATTTAATGTAAGGTTTTTGGTTTGCTTTCTGCAGAAACTTGTCATGTGCCTCTCTAGAGTGTCCATATCTTGTGAAGTGAATAGGCTCTGTTGGCCTTTTGAGGTAGTGTGATTGTCTCTTCTCATGATCTGAGAATGAGTCTTTCTGGTTTCAACTTCCAGCACGATTTGAATAGTTTTCTCCAAAGTCCAATCTTCTTTGGACAATAAGAAATCTGACAACTCTTCATCTACTATTCCAACAACAATCCAATCAAAACTTTTTAATGAGTGTTAATTTCAAAGCTTGATATTCACTATGTTCCACTAATCTGCTAAGGTCATTAATGAAATTGTTTACAGATTCTTTGGAAGCAAAATTGTTTTGTGAAATTTGATTTATTCCCAAATTGAAATAGTCATCAAAAGTTTCCATACATGTTCAAAAATGTTGTACTCTCTTTGACATCTGTTAGTCACATTATTCACAGTTGGATTTATTGAATATGCAGTTAATTCTCCTATAACGCGTTTTCGTAAACGCGATTTGGCTGAATCCAATTTGTGAATTACGGAATTTTTAAAATAAAGTGAACTCCCATTCACTGTTACGCGATTCCACCCCTTGTATTACCAGCTGGCTCGATTTACTCTGCTGGCGCATCTATTGGAACAGGCTGTCCTCTGGTTTTTGTTTGCTTCTATATGCAACTAAGGTAGAGGAAACAAACATTGGAATATTTTGCTGGAATGCTTATGCATGAAGTGGGGAGTGTGGTGAGAGCTGAGGAGTGGGGAGAGTGAGATAGGGAATGAAAGAAGATGCAAATACAGCGATTTCCAGTGAATGTTAGACAGTAAGTAGGGCCTTTTGTTAAGCAAAGGCTCAGTTGCTGGCTATCTGAAGCTTTAACACATGGCAACTTTACAAGAGAGGGTGCATGTGTCTGGGTGGGGGGAGAGGGAGTGTGAAACTAAGGACAGATCACTGGCGACCCTCATCTCTCCCCATCTCACCCAGCCCCAAGTTAACACCTGATCCAAGTTCATCAAGTCTCCGTTTGACAATGTAGAGGGGAGGATCTGAGAGTTTCAGCCCTTCATTTTCTCTGAAACCTGAGACCCATCAAAATCTCCCGCCATTCAGAGCATGCCAGCCCTTTAGCCACCCCCTCAAAAAAAAACTTCTGGAAGTTTCACAAAGTTTAATGGCAGAGAGCAGGGTTCAGGATAAACTCCACCCCACAGGGAGCTGGGAATACAACAATATATTGTGTAATTTCGCTTGTAACAACTTGGCAATTCTGTTACTGACCAGAAATGGACAGGTTTGCTGAAGTGGAGTCCCTAATGCTGTTTTTCCCATAGGCCCCATTACTTCTTTCGCACAACATCACACGGGAACACAACTGCTGCGTTATAGGAAAACTACCTGTAATAGTCTATCAATTTTGGTGTTTAATTTTGAGACAATGCTATATTTTATCCAATTTTGTGTTTGATATGCTCTGACATTTAATCGGCGAGGAAGCATTTTTTTCCATTTCTTCTCAATCTGCATATTAATCTTATTACTGTGAAAGTGATATAGATTTTTAATGTTGCTTGTATTCTGCTATTATTTATGCTCATATTTTTATATTCACTAATAAATTGCTGTCGAACTTGCTAGGCTGTATTGAGCATTTCCTTCGTTCCAGATTTATAAACCTTGTAATTCCGTAATGCTGTATTGAATTCTTCAGTAAAGCTTTAAATTGTATTAGTGGCTGTTTTACTACTTTCAACTTTTGAAATTATGTTTCTTTCTAACACTACATACATAGAATCATAGATATTTACAGCACAGAAGCATATTACTTGACACACTGTGTCTATTCTAGTCAACAAAGATCTGACTACACTAATCCCATTTTCCAGCTTTTGGCCCACAACCCTGGAAGTTATGGCATCACAAGTGAACATCTAAATACTGCTTAAATGTTACTAGAGTTTCTGACTCCAAAACCGAGAGTTCTAGACTGTAAGTGGAAAAAAAATGTCTTCACCTCTCTTCTAAGCCCTATTTCTGTGCTGCATACTGGGTTTTCCGGCATTTTCACAGTTTTCTCACCTTTTCCCTTAGAGATCTCTAACTTTACCTGTTGAAGCCTTCCCATGCTCCCTACAGAGTCTCTTTCTGTAAGGCCTCTGTATTTTCTAATAATGTCTGGCTTTTCTTTCTTCTGCTAGCCCACACACTTTTGCCTCAGTGCTTCTTATCAACTTTTGACTTTGAAATGTTGAGGAGATTAATTTTGCTGCTTCCATACTGCTCTGTCTCTCTCTCTCTCTTTCAGTAATTGTGTTTCAGCTTTTGACTGCCTATCTGTGTCTTCTTAAAGTGATAATGTTTTTAAAAATCATTCTCACTTCTCTTTTGATCTTCTGGATGACTTCTTCTTGGAATGGGGGTCAGATCCACACTGCTGTAACCACGTGGTATTCTTACAGGTGATCACTCCTGGACCTTATCATATTTACCACTCCTACCAGTATGTGGTACTGGGTACGGTTTGTTTGAAGTAGTTGACTTTCACCAATGATGCATTGTCTTTTTGTTTATTTTGTCAATAATCTATTGTTCATTGATAAAGGATGAACTTTGAGCATCTGCAAAAAAGGCACTGTTCTAAGATGACAAGAAGATTTATTACATTTTAGGAATAAGTATAACAACATTTGGTTACGCATAATTACTGGCGCCTTTCCTCTGAAAGCTAGAATAGATCTCATTTGTTTCACACCACAGACTCTAACATCAGTATAACAAGTGAAGTCAATGTAACAGGGGCATTTCTCTCTTCAGAACCATTACCTTCTTTCACACTTTAAACATATTATGAAGTTCCTGTGACATCTGTTGGTTGCTGGCAATACTATTTGCGATGCACAACACTGTTGCTCTGTAGCAGGGTAACCTGGAGGATTATACCTGTAACCCTCCTTCAGCATATTTCTATCTGTACTTCTGCTTTTGTTGCACCTCCAACTTATGCAGCAATTGCCTACATCCTAGGTATAATATATCTTAAATGTGCTGACCATAAAAAAATTCATTTAAGCTATTCATGCAGATCATTAAGTCTCTGCACCAGCACTGGATAATCTCCTAACCTCCTGATTACCAGCCTGTCACATAAAGGGAGTTTATAATGCATCGATATGGCCTGACTCTCTCAGAAATCACTGAGAGGAAAATTCTCAGTGTAATGTTTCTGCTATATCCAACTGATCAGTGGAAAATAGTTGCTCAATTTTATTTTTTCATATGCATATATTGTTGATTCATGTACAAGTTTTAAATAGATAAATTATAAGAAACAGTCCATTGACTTTTTGAACATATATGTTGCCAGATATTTGAAAAGCTCAAGAAATACATTAACATGTTAATCATTTAACAACAGGAAGAAAAAAAAGCAATGCGAGGCACTTTTCAACAACAGTAGACCTTCAGAGAAAGACAATCTTTTCATATAGTGATTCTACTTGTTAGGGAGTCAAGGCAAGCAACTTAATTTTTGTTCTACATCAGCAAGAATAATAAGCCACATCATATCCTGCTGCATCTATCACATCTAAAATTCTGTATTTTCAGTTTTAAAGGCTAGAATTCTTTTTCTAGGTAATTAATACAAAAATTTGCAGATTCATACAACAGGCTTTTCAAACATATGTTAAAAATCTAAATGAAAAATTTAAAAGAAAAAGTGCTGAAACTGCAAAGAGATTGATACTAGGCAATTGAAGAGCAGTGTCACATGAGTATGTCACTGTTGAGAATAGGCTTAGATCCCATTTTGGGTCAATAATAGCCCAAATACCTGTACAACCAAAGGTTTATTAGTGTTAGAGAGAGGTTCCTTCACCAGACTATGCCTCTTGTAATGTTTTAAATGCTGAAGAATGCTGTTCTGCATTTTCATTGTTTGAGTGGGTATATATGTTGTGGCCCTATAGGCATTGGCAGAAACCCTTAATATTGACAACGTTCAGGCATTTTTGTTAGGGCTACCATTGGGGCATGGTATTTGGTAGGTAGTGGTTTCTTCCAACTGCATGTCCAGGAGTGTTACAATTCAAAGTTTGTGAGAAGATTTGTAGCTCGGGTGCTCGTTGCTGTGGTTCTGTTCGCCGAGCTGGAAGTTTTTGTTGCAAACGTTTCGTCCCCTGTCTAGGTGACATCCTCAGTGCTTGGGAGCCTCCTGTGAAGCGCTTCTATAAATGCTGGAGGAAACACCACAGAAGCGCTTCACAGGAGGCTCCCAAGCACTGAGGATGTCACCTAGACAGGGGACGAAACGTTTGCAACAAAAACTTCCAGCTCGGCGAACAGAACCACAGCAGTGTTACAATTTCTGAATTTAAATATTTATTCAGCTTTAAAAAAAGAGGTAATTAGGATATGTACTGTCTCCAGGGATCTTTGCTACTGTAATTCAAATAAATTTCCATAATAGGAACATATGAAATAGAAGCTGTGATTAAATCCTCTATTTATATCCATTCTTTGTACTGAACCAACCAATAATCTACAATTGGTAACATTTATGGAACAAACAGTTCCAAGAATTGCCAAATGGGAAAACTCAATTCTGCTCAACAACTGAGCATCTGTATCTCTGTGGAATAGAGAATCTCTCCCCAACCCAGCAAGCATGTGAGGATGAATCTCCTGGAACCCAAGAATGCAGAATGCATCTACTCAACTAGAGAACTTCACCCTCCTAATTTTGGCTGTGGTTGCTTGCTGTCACAAGCGAACTGTCCAGCTAACTGAGCTAAGGACTTTACTAAACCAGGTTTTTTTTCCAATGATCGATGCTGGATTAATGGTCATCATTTCTGAGGCTAGATTTTCAACTCCAGATTATTAATTGAATTTAAATTCTACTGGCTTCCATAATAGGATTAGAATTAATGTCACTAGACTATAGTCTAGGGTTCTGGATTGATAAACCAGTGGTATTATCATGATACCATCATGCCTCCCTAAATGTGATTCCTGCTTACTGGTTAGCTATTCTGACCTCCTTGCACTTAGAAGTAGATTGATACTTTACAGTATAACTATTCACAACCTAATACCTGTAACATCTTCCTGGGATGTTGGATGTCTTAAGAGTGTATTTATTGGAAACTCAGAGTGCTGACATTATCTCCATGTGTCAATACCTCGCACCTTCTTCTTAGTAAAACAAACAAATAGACTTTTAAACACGCAAGTTAGGAGCAGGAGTACCTAACTCCCTTGAGCCGACTCCATCATTCATTAAATCATGGCATCACACACCTGTTTATCAATAATAACCTTGATTTATCAAGAATTAATCTATCTCTGCCTTATAATTAAACAAAAGGATTGCATCCACTGGCCTTTTGGGAGGAGAGTTCCAACTCTCTGAAATTTCTACTGCTAGTTTCTCGCAAAAGAGGAAACACCTCTCCATATCTACCTGTCAAAACCCTGCAGAATTTTATAGGTTTCAATCATGTAAGCTGTTACTCTTCTGAACTCCAATGGATATAAACCTAGCCTGTCTAATCTTCTCACACTGCAGAACCCAAAGGTTCTGAATGGTAGTCCAGTAAACCTTCTCTGGACTGCTTCCAACACATTTATATACTTCCTTAAATAAGAAGACCAAATCTGCACATACTACTCCAAAATGGGGTCACACTAGTTATTCTGCATAATTAAAGCACATCCTCCCTACTTTTATATCAATTTCCACTCACCATCAGTGGAACGTTCTATTAGCTTTCCTAATCACATGTTGGTATCTGTGTCTTAATTTGTGGCGTTTCATGTATGAGGACATTCAGAATCCTCTGCATGTCAAAGCTTTGCAAACTGTCACCAGTTAGATAATAATGCTAGTTTTTATTCTTCCTGCCAAAATGGACAATTTCATGTTTCCCCACATTATACTCTGTTTGCCATATTTTTACACACTCAATTAACTTGTATGTACCCATTTGTTAGCCTCTGATTGTCTTCTTCCTAAATTACTCTCTTGCTGGTGTTGTATTACCAGAAAATATAACTAACATATCTTTGGTCTCTTCTTCAAAGTTATTTGTATAAATTATTTTTAAAAATTGAGGCCCCAGTTTAGACTGATGTGGCAGACCACTTGTGACACCTTTCCTACCAGAAAATGACACATTTATGTCTTCTTCCTGTTTCCTGTTAACTAGGCAATGCCTATACGTTACCTCCTATATTGGACAGCTCGTTGGAGATGCAGAATAACACCACAAATGTAGCTTCAATTCTCATACTGGATCCACATTCTCAACCTCACCCCTCACTTAAGGTATGGTGCCCCTCAGTTTAAACCATCAACAATCTTTCCCTGATGAGACAGAGAGAGAACTATGGTAATTTTGCCTGTTACCTCCTATACAATGAGCTTTTTTTCGACAATATCCGATAATATGAAATCTTACTAAATACCTTCTGGAAATTCACTAATTTCCTTTTTTCACCGCTCTTGTTACTTTCTTAAAGAATTCCTAAAACTTGTTGAAAATCAAAGCTGTCTTTTGATCTCGAACCACCCTGTCTTACTTAAAACAGACTGCAGAAGAGAACACCCCATCCCGCTCCCCCAATCGTATTCACTTTAAATCCAAAGCTACTATCCCAAAATGTAATCATCTTATAACACTTATAATTGCAGTGCAATATTAGCTCTTATGCTAAGTATGTTGATGGGTGATTTTAGTTTATATATAAACTGGAAATGTAGAATTGGCAACAGCAGCCTGGACAATGAATTTATAGAATGTTTTTGAGATTTCTTTAGAGCAGAGAGCAGATTATATCAGACCAGAGGACAGATCCATGAGCAATGGCAGACATTAAGGGGACATTTCAGAGTACTCCAAATAAGAATATTCTTACTGAGAAGTAAAATGCCAAGGGTATGACCTAAATCTGTGGTTAACTAAAGGAGTTAAACATCAATCCTGGTGATTGTAATTTCACCAAGTTCCTCTCTTCCTTCCACCTTCTGATTTATAGCTAATACTGGAATGGATTTGAAATTCTCTACAATTTAAACCAAAGCAAAATATTTGTTCATTTCATTTGTATTTCCTTGTTATTTTCCCCACACTCCAGAGAACCAACACTCACTTTATTTCTCCAAAAAATGTGAGAGAAACTGAACAGGTCAAGCAGTATCTGGGGAGCGAGATGCAGAGTTAATGTTTCAAATTGGCTGTGACTTTCATTCAGAACTGAAAGGGGCTGGAAAATGATGGTTTTTACATTGGTGATGGAGAAGGCAAAGGAGTGAGTAAAACATATGGTGAGGGAAAGCAGAGCAAAAGACAAAAAGCACCTAATTGTGGTAAAGAAGTGATAGAAATGGAAGATAAGTATAAATGGTAGACAGGAAAAGAAGAAAATGAGTCCCCTCTGCTGAGAGCAAAGACAAGACAAAGCTGAAACATTTTCAACAGTCATCAGCCAAACTGCCGAGGGGATGATCCTTCTCTAATTCCCCCGAAGTCTCCAGCATCATAAATGCCAGTCTTCAGCCAATGATATCAAGAAATAGTTGATTACTGGATACGGCAAAGGCAATTCTGAAGATTTTTGCTCATGAACTTGCTGCATCCCTAGCGAGCTGTCCCAATCCATCTATAACACTGACATCTACCGACAACTTGCAAAATTGCCCAAACTTGTCCTGTATATAAAAACCAGGATAAATCCAGCCCATCCAATTACTGCCCCATCAGTCTATTCTCGATCATCAGTGAAGTCATGGAAGTGTCATCAACAGTTGTCAAGCAGCACTTGTATAGCATAACTTGCTGACATCCAGTTTGGGATCCACCAGGGCCACTCAACTCCTGATCTCATTACAGCCTCAAGGACAAAATAGCTGAATTGCAGAGCTGAGATGAGAGTGACTGTCCTTGACATCAAGGCCACATTTGACTTGATGCGGCATCATAGACAATGAGTACAACTGGAGTTAATTGGGAATCAGAGAAAGGACTCCACTGGTTAGAGTGCATATAAGGTACATGGGAAAATAGTTGTGGTTGTTGGAGGTCATCTCAGCTCCAAGGTATCTTTTCAGGTGTTCCTCAGGATAGTGTCCATGCCAACCAACATCAGCTGCTTCATCAATGACCTTTCTTCCATTATAAGGTCAGACGTGGGGATGTTCCCTGATGATTGTACAATGTTCAGCACCATCCATGATTCCTCAGATACTAATGTAGACCATATCCAAATATACCCAAATCTGGACAAATCCAGGCTTGGGCTGGTAACTGACAAATAACATTTGCACCATACAAATGCCAAACAATGACCATCTCTAACAAGAGATGATCCACCCACCAATCTTTGAAATGCACTGGTGACACATTGAATCCCCCACAATCAACATCCTAGGGTTCATCATTGACCAGAAATTCAATTGGACTAGCCATATTGATACACTGGCTACAACAATAGATCAGACACTAGGAATACTGCAGGGAGTAATTCACCTCTTGACCCCCAAAGCCTGTCCACCATTTTCAAGGGGGAAAGTTGAACTCTGGAGATCAGAGTTGAAGAATGTGGTGCTGGAAAAGCACAGCTGGTCAGTCAGCAGCTGAGGTGCAGGAGAATCAATATTTCAAGCATGAGCTCTTCATGAAGAATAAGGGGGTCGCTGAGTGGGCTAAGAGATAAATGAGAGGGAGGTGGGGCTGGGGGAAAGGTAGCTAAGGAGGTAATAGATTGATGAAGTTGGGAGTGAAGGGTGATAAGTTGGAGAGGAGGGTGGAGCGGGTAGGTGGGATGGAAGATGGACAGATAGGGTAGGTCAAGAGAGCGGTGCCAAGTTGGAAGGTTGGATCTGGGATAAGGTGGAGGAAGGGGAAATGAGGAAACTGGTGAAGTCCACATTGATCCCGTGTGTTTGGAGAGTTTCAAGGTGGAAGATAAGGCATTCTTCCTCCAGGCAGCGGGTGGCTAGAGTTTGGTGATGGAGGAGGCCCAGGGCCTGCATGTTGTTGGTGAAGTGGTAGAGAGAGTTAAAGTGTTCAGCCACAGGATGGTGGGATTGTTTCGTGCATGTGTCCAAGCGGTGTTCTCTGACAAGGCACAAGTCAGAAGTGTGATGTAATACTCCCTACTTGCCTGAATGGATGGAGTTCCAACAAAATTCTAGAAGCTTCACGTTATCAAGCAGAAAGTAGCTTATTTGATTGGCACCACATCCACAAACATTCACTTCCTCCAACAGTGATGTCAGTGTCTACTACCTACGAGATGCACTGCAGAAATTCATTAATGCTTCTTAAACAGCACCTTCCAAAGCAATAACCACTACCATCTAAAAGAAAATGGCAGCAGATATGGAAATGTCACTACCTGCAATTCCCCTCCAAGCCATTCACCACGAGCCTAATTCCCACATCCAACAAAAAAATTCAGAAAAAGACATCTCAAGAAACATATGACTCCTTTGAATCAAAGTATTACCAAATTCCATGGTGGCATTAGGAATGTTAGGAACAAAACTGTTGAAACCTATACAAATGCTCCAACCACAATCTGTGTGTCAAAAGAATCGCACCTCTCACAAACACAGTGTTCCAAAAAACATTACAGCTAATGAAATACTCTACTGCCATTGCTGTTATGTAGGAAACATAGCAGCTAATTTTCACACAAGATGTTCCACAAACAGCAATCTGATAATGTGTAACATTTGTTCCAGATAGTGCAAGGAGATCCTTGAGAAGGCAGATAGAGGTTGAACGTTTCATGCAAAATACGGTGACATAGTAGTAATCCCTCAGTATCACACAGGAATGTCAGGCATTCATTTTATACCCTTCTCCTGAAAGTCTCAAACTTTGGACTCAACAGCTGGATAGTGAACTCATGTAAGCATTGATGAAATGTATGTTAGAGTATCCCAAGAGCAAATTAATCAATGTCTTCCGTTCATTGCATCTGCACAGTGCCATGGATGAAAACATGGACTCGGTGGCAATGAAATGATGGATGTAGTTATAAAATCTTTAGTTCTATGATACAAAAATTTTATGCTCATACATTTTTTGTGGTGTAGCATCAACCCAATTATTTAACTGCTCTGTTCGTTTCTTGTTTTGTTGATTACTGACATTGTGTTTTGTGTGATGGCGTGAAAGATCTTTTCCTTAGAGTCGGGGAGTTCAAAACTCGAGGGCATAATTTTAGAAAATTTTAGAAGAAAACTTTAAAAGGGACCTGAGAAAGTAGTTCATATGTAGAATGATCTACCACAGGAAGTGGTAGATACAGGTCAGTTACATTTAAAAGCCATTTGGACAGATGAATGAAGAGGAAAGGTTTGGAGGGATATGGGCCAAACACGGGCAAATAGGACGAGTTTAGTTTGGTAAACTTAGTCAGCATGGACAAGTTGCATTGAAGGGTCTGTTTCTGTGATGTATGACTTCATGACTTGGGAATATGTCACTGTTCCTCAGTATCACTTTGTCAAAACCCTGGAATCCCCTCCCTATGAGTTTACCTACAGCAGTTCAAGAAGCCAGCACATTACCACCACTTCAAGGGCAACTAGGATGGCCAATAAATCCTGATCCAGTAAGCAATGACCATGGCCTGTGAGTGAATTAAAAAAAAGACATACAGCCTAAAAATGACTCTGAACTTTTGGTTTGCTCACCATTTCAATAAATCATCCTGTTCCTATGCTGACATTTCCATCCTGAGCCTGCTACAGTATTCCAACAAAGCTCAATGCAATAACAACACCTCATGTTCTCCCCAGGACTTTATAGCCCTCAGGAATAAAGTTCACCAACCTCAGAGCATGATCCTTGTCCTCCATCTTGAATAAGTGCAGGTTGGGAAGTGAGTGAGTAGGCAGCACAGCGGTTAGTTGTGTTGGGGGCTTGGGTTGGTGAGAGCAAATGGGAAAGATGTTGCAGGCACTACTAACTGTGATAGAGCGTGATTCTTTGTGGGAGGTGGATAGAACAGGAGAGATAGAGTGAGTGCGAAATAATGGAAAAAAGATGGTGGAGTGGAGAAGGGCATTTACCTTCTTTCTAGAATGCTGGGCCTTCCTCCAGAAGGCTGAGGCTGCTTTAATCTAGGTTGCAACCTTGGGTTAGGCTGAAATGGTCTGATGTCATAGCCTCCACACTTGGCCCTGGGTGGTGGTGGTGGTGGTGGAGGGTGGTGGGGGCGTGAAGGAAGCCCTGTTTTTGCACCACCCCAAATGGTAGGGTTTTTAGATCCCTGCTTACACAGTGGTGATGGGTCATTGAAACATAGCCAACAGAAGTCTGGATTAGGTTAAGTTTAGATTTATGAAAGGTTTGTAAAGACCACTTCTTTCTATTGTGTTCTTTGAATTGATCATTGTGAAATGGACACAACTTTGAAAATAAGACATTTAAGGTGTTCATTTGCAACTTGGAAAAACAAGAGAAGCCATATCCCTGTGAGACAATGTTACTTTCTACAAAGACTTCAGGAAAATCAGTATCATCTGTTGCAGATTCAGGAGAACTCAGAATAGTAACTGCTAATCCAATAGCAGTTTTAAATAGAACTTTGAGTGAAATGCAAACAGAAGGCTCTGGAAGATTCAACAATATTTCTCTTGTCCCCTTTTGTCATGTGCTGTCCCCCACTTTTTCCAGAGTAGGAAAACCTACATTCAGAGACACTGAAAGAAAGAATTTTAAAACATAAAGTATAAGGAAAGACTGTGGATCCAATCAATCATTCAGTGAAATAAAGAATTCTTCATTTTCAGACATCTTCTGATAATTGATAGAAGTCAAGAGGATTGTAAGAACAACTCATTTTTCTTTTTGAGATGCAGAACTGAGCTTTCCTTGGTTATAATTTTCTCCCCCTATCCATAACACTTGTGTCAAACTGTCTGCCTTTTGTTTTTTTCATGAACAAGTGCATATTTAGGGTAACAGGATAGAAGTTAAGTTTAGTAATAGTTGTATGATTGACTTGCCTGGACCGCATTTTGATTGAAACCCCTTGCTCACCCGTTATTTTCCACAGTTCTCTCTCCTTCAGAAGCAACTAGAATACAAATGCTCCAACCACAATCTGTGTGTCACATGTGGCCATAAAACACAAGCTACTCCATTCTCCCTGCTGGTTTTTCCTGTCAGAATATTTTAAACCTGAGTGTTTGAAGATGACTGTTTTTAGCACTGTTCCTCATTAATGGATAATAAAACAAAACTACAGTCCAAAAAGAGGCCATTTGGCCCAGTCACTCCTTGCTTATGTTTATCCACCACTTGAACCTCACCGATCCTCTTTTTTCCAACTCTAATCCATATAATCCTTTATTCCCTCCTTCCTTAGATGCCCATCAAAATTTCCTTTAAATGTATCTGTACTATTTGCTTCAATGACTACCTGTGAAGGTGAGTTCCACATTCTTACTGCTGTCTAGCTAAAGATATTTCTTCTGAATTCCCAATTTTATTCCTTGTTTGCTAACCAGTATTGATGGCCTCTATTTTTGATCTTCCTCACAACTGGAAATATTCTCTCACTGTCTATCCTATCAAAACGTTTCATAGTTTTCAAGTCTCCCATTCCAAAAATCTAGCCTGTTCATCCTTTCCTGCAAAGTAGAACATTGCAGTTCTAATATCGTCCTTGTAAATATTGTTGCACTCCCCAGTCCCTGCATTTTCTTTTCATAATATCTTACCCAGCATTGCACCCAACACTTCAAGTGTGGTCTCAGCAAGTTTAATACACGTTGCTGGGAAAAAAAAGTCAAGGTGAAGTTCTTGTTGTAAAGAGTCAGAGGTGGGATTTTCTGGTGATCATCTTTCCAGCAAAGCCATTCACCTTATCAATGAGCCCTCAAAGTCAAATTACAAACAAAGATATATAAAGTTTAGAAATTCTTGACTAAGGAAAACCTGAATGTGAAAATAAGTGAAGGATAGAATTTGTGTAAAACCTTCCTGGTCGTCAGCCTAAAACTAGCATGAAAGGTTCATCACTCTTGAAATATAAGATGTAAACTTACCATGGCTTGGTGAAAAGACATCATCTAAAGCATTCAAGCACAAAACAGGAATTTCAATGGACTTTAGTTTGAGGTAAGGACTGGCATCTCTGTAATAATCAGCAATTGTTTGGTAACCAAACATCACTGATGTAAACCGTTCATCAAATTCTCGGATAGTTTTTGCCTGTATAAAAATCAATCATGCAAGAATCAAATGGAAGCAAAAAGCTTTTACTATATCCATAAGTATTTCTAAAATGTACAGAAAGAAATAAGGAAGTCATTTACCTTCAGGACATAATCTATGTCAAATGATTTTTCCAAAATTGGCCTGTGCCTATAATGCAAAAAGAAATTATTGGATTGTGTGATACTCAAAAATTTTAAAAGAGACATAAAAAATACAAAGTAAAAATTGAATTAGTGTAAGTAAGAGGAGGCGTAGTAAGAAAGATGATCAGCCAACGTTCCAGCTCCTGAGCTCTGTTAGAATGCATGTCAGGTGTGAATACATGTCAGGCACATTAGAATGAATGTCGTGTAAGATTGGATTTAGCTTCAATTTTTCTTCAGTCAAGTAGGTCATTGCTACTCACCATCTGGGTGTTCAAATGATGAATAACCGCTTGGATAAGGTCTCGATGATTAGTACCATTGAATGGTATTTCAGTACAAACAACTACTTTTAGAAGCGATGGCATAAAGCAAAAATAAAAGTGTTAAAAATTATCTAGGATTTAGAGGTTATAAAACAATTTGTGAACACTTGATCACAACGCTCATATTATAGAAGCACGTAGGTAATTACGAACCTCTTTACTGATTAATAAAAATTACGCTTTGGACCCACATTGACTTACGTGTGCAGATACAGGCAAAAAAAAAACACAGACACTTTGCACAGGATCTCTCTGCAGCTACCATGGGGCAATTTACTTACTTTAATAAAAGGCTTTCCATTCAGAGTCAGCTGTTTGTTGAGGTGTTATCTAATACTGAGAATATATGAGCGCCATGTGTATTAAAATCTGAAAATTGTTTCATTATCCTCAGCACATTAGAGATCATACATTTACAAATTAGTTACAGCACTGAATGAGGCCATTCAGCCTATTATGTCCAGACTGATTCTCTTCAAGTGCAACTCAGCTGGTCCTGCACTTCTGTCTTTTTCCGACAGTTCTGCAAGTTATTATTTCTTTTGCAAGTTCCCTTTTGAAAGTCATAATTGAATCTGCCTCTGCTACAGTTACAGGCAGTGCATTGCAGATACTAACCACTCATGAGAATGTATGAGAAATGGAAGCAGGAGTAGACCATATGGCAAGTTCAGCCCACATTGCCATTCAGAAATAATAATGTGTACTCTTCAGCTTCAACTCTGCTTTCCCATCTGATTCTCATATCACACAATTTCCTGAGAGACCAAAATTCTATCTCAGCTGTAAATATATTCTAGATTCCCAGGCAGGAGAAAATATCTCTTGGAAAGATACCCTAACATGTCCCTTCAGAATCTTGTATGTTTTATTTAAACTTCAGAAAGTATAGAGCCATTTAGTCAGTCTCTCATCTTAGGATAATTATCTTACACCAGGATCAAGTCAATGAAAATCGCAGGAGTACCAATATTGCCTTCTCTCTGCCGAATTGCCGTCCATGCTTTAACAGTATTGATAACTATTGGGTTATGGCAATATTCCTTAACTGTCCTCATTTTGTCCAAAAATAGCAAGTTAGTAAGGGGGCACTTTGCTTGAGAGATTTTGATATCTAACCATATGAAAGAGGGTCCCCATAAGCCCAATCACTCACCTAAGATAAAAGCGAGCTTAGTTGATAGTTTTGAATGTCCGGGAGATCCAGGTCACTTACAATGCAAAATAAAAGAGCTGAACCAAATGTTCAATCTCCTGAACATTTGCTTATTGAATATCAGGGGGAGCATTCGTATAGGGTACAACAAACACGGAAGAATATTCATCTTAATAAAAGCTATTCGACCTAAACAGAAGCGATTCCTTTCTTTGAAGGTCTTGTTTGATTTTGTTGAATAATTGAATAAAATTAGCTTTAAACAACTGATCAAAAACTGGAGTGATGAATATGCCCAAAGCATAAAACCCCATTGTGACCACTTAAATGAGAATCGAGATTCGTCCTTAAGACCTAACATCTTCATCAAGACATAGGCATAGGTTCTGACTTTGCAAAATTAATCTTACACCCCGAAAAAGTGCCAAATCAGCTGATGCACTAAAAGTGCTGAATTTGACAAAGAAAAATGAGGACATCATCTGTGTACAAAGAAATCTTATGTAATTTTAACCCCACTTCTGGAGGTGATTCATTGGGATCCCTCCAAATGGCCTTTGCCAACGGTTCAATCACCAATGTAAAAAGCAATGGCAAAAGGGTCGGCCCTGTCGGCTGCCCATAAAAATACTAAAATTGCTTGATCGTACTCCATTGGTGATGACTGCAGTGGGAGGATCACTGTAGAGAACCTTTACCCATCTTTCAAAGGCTTCGGCCAGGCCAAACCGCTCTACTGTATAAAAAAGGTACGGCCATTCAACTCGGTCAAATGCCTTCTCTGCATCTAGAGAAATCACCAATCCTTGTGTTGACTGTTGTTGACAGGCTTGAATTATATTAAGCAACCTTCTAACATTATTAGAGGATCTGCGGCCCTTTATGAAGCCTGTCTGGTTCTCTTTAACAATAAAAGGTAACAATTTCCACTCTTAATGCAAGAGTCTTAGAGAGGATTTTAAAGTCAACATTTAAGAGTGAAATGGGCCTGTAAGAAGCACAGTCCTCCTTAAGAATAAGCGAAATATTGGCCTCTCTCAGAGATGGCAGGAGACAATCAATACTGTATGAGTCATTCAACGTGTTGGGCATTGGGCCTGACAATATGCTTATAAATTCCTTATAACATTCACTGGGAAGTCCATAGGGCTGGACACCTTTCCATGCTGAAGCTACTTCACAGCCTCCTGCACCTCTTATTCTGATAAGGGGACATTGAGAAAAAACTCTTGTTCAGGGGTCACACCCAGAATCTCCAGATCCTTGAAAAAGGATTCCATCTTGCCTGCCCCTCCTCATAATCCTCAGTTTGGTATAATTCAGAGTAAAATCTCTGAAATGCTGCATTAATCTTTTTAGAATCACATGTTAGGTTCCCAGTAATGGCTTTAGGGGCACTCTTTTTCCTGGCGAGAAAAGATAGGTATTTGCCCAGTTTGTCACCATGCTCATACAACCTTTGTTTTGCGAAAGTGAATTCCTTCTTTGCTGTATGCATGAGCACGGAATTTAATGCAGACTGCAGTGTCGTAATCCTCTCTAGCTTGGCCAATGAGGGCCTGTCAAAGTAAGCCTTCTCAGCTGCCTTCAATGTGCTACAAGAAGATGTTGCTGCTCACCCTTCTGCCACTTCCTACTGCCAGAGTAGGAGATAACTAACCCCCGGAATAGGCTTTGGCAGTTTCCCAAAGGACAGATGGGCTACTAACCGAGCCTGAATTAAATGTCTAGGAACGCCCTAAATTCCTTAGAGAAGTATTCCACAAACATATTATCCTTAAGGATAAAATGATCCATTCGCCTCAGGCCCACTATCACATCCTTAATCTTAACCAACAGGTAGGCACTGGAGCGTAATTGAAGATGATAATATTACCAATCGTACACGATGCCACCAAGTCCAGGGTTGCCACGGGAGTCAGAAAAATATCAATCCTGATGTGACATCTGTGTGGATTGGAAAAAAAATGTAAAATCCCTGCCTGTAGGGTGGAGATGCCTCCAAGTGTCCACCACCCCTAACTCCACACACAGATCCACTGATTGTTTAGTTTGTATAGAGGGTATCAGGGTGCCTTTGGGTGACCTGTCTACCGGGGGATTCATAAGATAATTAAAATCTCCCCCTATGACGATATGTCAAGACTTGAGACTGATTAATTTAGAGAACGCATCTACCAGAAACTTGAGGGGATGGGCCGGAGGGCAGTAAACATTTAAAACACCATATTCTTCCGCGTTTATCACGGCTTTGAGGAATACAAGCCTCCCATATGCGTCTTTAACACACTTTCATAACTTAAATGGGAGATTCCTCCTAACCAATATAGCCACTCCTCTACTTCTGGTATGAAAAGATGAAAAGTAAACCCTATCAAAGCCATTCTGCTGTAGTTTCGCATGCTCCCTATCATCCAAGTGTGTCTGCCGTAATAAAACAATATCCACCTTTTCCTTTCTAAGGCTCAAAGTACTTTTTTCCTCTTCTTTGGTGAGTGACTGTCCTTGATGTTCCAGGTACACCATTTAATCAAGTCATTAACCATAATCTTCTGCAGTAGCATTTAGATTCCAGAGAGGAGAAACTCAAATTACAAATCACTGAGCCTTAGTGTTGCAAGAGTCATCGAACATATAAACAACATCAAACTAAAACCACTAGAGTTAACAAACCTACAAAGCTATCAAAGACTATGTACAAAAACCAAAAACAAAACCAACATATAAAGCGCCAATGGACCTGAATAGGGAACTCACCCCTGACCAAAGTGGGCATCTACACATCCGAAAACCCAACTTCCCACCCCACTGCCAATACAGCAGCCAGAGCATTTAAATATCTGAACTAGGCATAAACTGCCCATAAGTAAGCACCTATTCACCCCAACCATGTTCTCTGCTCCTAGCTAGAGCTGCACCACAAACACAAGAGCAAAGAAAGAAAATACATCATGGAATAACAATGTGAACAAAGAAATTTTGAAAAAAAGTAAGTATCACACCCATCCTTTGGTAATACTTAACTTAGAAATTGAAAGTTAACATCCCAGCTGCCCCCTAGCATACCTTAGACCTGATTATCATGAATAAAAAAAGGAAAAGAAAGCCCCGACCGCACTTACTTTTTTTAAAGAAAAGTAGGGACATACCCAAACAACATTACTATTTGTGCATACTAAATTGTTCAGATTAGGTTAATTTGTCCACAAAGTCTCTTGCTTCTTGGACATATCAAGGAGATATACAGATCCATTTAAGGTGATCTGAAGTACCACTGGATACCTCAGAGAGTACTGGATCCTGAGCTCTCTCAGTCTTCTCCTGATGCCATCATAGGATTTTCTTTTCTGGATCACCACCGTTGAGAAGTACTAGAAGAACATGATCTTAGAGCCTTCATAAACTAGGGCCTTCGGATCCTACCCCTGGATTCTGGAAGCTCCATCATTCTCTCCTTATCTCTGTAGTAATGAAACCGCACCAAGATAGGAAGAGGACATAGGTCCAGACCTAACCTCCACGCCATGACCCGGTGAGCCCTCTCAATCTTCAAAATTCCCATTCCAGCTTCCAAGTTAAGGAATTTCGGCAACCAGTCCTCAATAAATTCCACCGGTCGCTCACCTTCCTTACCCTCTGGCAGACCGACGATCTGAATATATTTTCTCCTGCCCTATTCTCGAGGTCATCAACCTGGTCAAGCAAATTATGGACCTGCGTCTCCAGGGCCTGGATCCTATTCTTGGAGGAATCGGTATCAGCTTCCACCACTGTGACTCTGCGTTCTACCTCATCCATCCTTTTCTCGAGGTCTCTCAGCTGCTGTTCATGCTTCTGCAGCATGATAGAGATTGGTGCCAGCTTCTCCTCTATCTGCTTCCCCAACATCTCATGAGATTTCGCGAACTCCTTTACCAGGACTTGATAGGAAATCGGACGTAACTGCTCCCTTCTTTGGCATCCCTGAATGGCAAAAACTGTTGTAAGTTGTTCTCTAAAAGTTTCCTGGGACACCATGATCTTTCCTCAGTCCCAGGATATCGTGATGGTCCAGGTAGTGTGGATTAGGACATCGTCCCACTTGCGATGTGGTGCGGAGCTCCACAACGCGATCTTTTTAGATTGCTGCCATCTTGGATCCCCCCTACCAATTATATTTAGGAGAGTTAAGTGTTTGACGTTTGCACCATTTAACTTGATGAATAAATTTATGTCATTTCATTTTGTGAATAAATTGATACACAGAACATACCATTTTATTTTTCTGTATTTTTGATTATGGACTGAAATGGGAAAAGGAATGTTTAGAACATAAAAAGCAAGAGACTGCTGCCCATTTTAAAAGCAATCACCAATGTTTATTGTAAGTACTGTTGACACTGTTACTTACTCAAACAGTGGGGGAAGGTTAGTCGCAGATAAGCTGACAGCAGGATATATATATAGTCTGAGATTCAGCCAACAATAAGTAGCTCATTGGTCTAAACTAGTGACCATTTCTTGATGACAAAGGCCTTCTGCTTTCCAACAAGTAGACGACTGGTTCCTGGGTGGCTGAACAGCACATGAATGTGAACAATATAGCAGAAGCTTTCAGACCTTCTCTCAATGTCACACTCAGTAGTAAAGAATATCTAATGCCTGAAGAAAACTAGTTTATTTTCCCTTGCCAGTTGCTGTAAGCAGTGGCTTTTAACTAGTAAATAAGAGACTTCTCAATTTGTGAATCAATCATTCCTGCAAGAAAGTGAAAATTCCTTAGAGAAGAGAGAGCGGCAAACAGAGTGAACACTGTGGATGGGGGCCATTGAACTGCTTTCCTGATTTTTCTCTTCACCTTAAACAGCAATATGTTTTGGCCTGTCTGTATCTATGTAGGTGGCATTTTAGAAGGAGGTTAGTGTTTTAACTAGTCAAGATACATGTTGACAATTCATAGTTGTTTCGATAAAATATGGAGCTGGAAAAAGCACAGCATATCAAGCAGCATCAGAGGAGCAGGGGAGTTGATGTTTTGGGCAGGACCCTTCATCTGTCCTGAAACGTCGACTCCCCTGCTCCTCTGATGCTGCTTGACCTGCTGTTTTTTCCAGCTCCACATTTTTTCGATTCTGACTTTCCAGCTTCTGCAATCCTCACTATCTCCACATCATAGTTGTTTACCCATAGATATCATCTATTTATTTGTAATAGCTAGTAATTCCTACTAAGTACAGAAACTAGCTGTATAGATATTAGGTTCGAGAACTGCAGCCAGCACTTTGTCGAAAGCAGGAGGTTACATGAAACTATGAAATGCCTCTGAAATGTGAAGACTGTATATCTTGGAGGAGCAAAGCTGACTAGTTCTGTATTAAACTGGTCCTTAACATGGGTGTAAGAAAACAGACAAGTTGAGGAATTTCATGTCATCTGATAACATTTTTAACCTTTCTGGATTCATGGAATAACTGGGCTTGATTTCCAGCACACTACCCTAATGAGGCTTGATATCTAAAATTAAATAAAGATGAACTTCTTGTCGCCTACTTCACCAACTAGTTGCCTGGAGTTTAATATTATGATAGTTCTACCCATTCTTCTGAGAAATTTAACAGCAAGAAGTACAGATCAAAGTTAACACAGTCCAAGGTAGCAGAAATCAGCATGAAAAATGTGAAAGCATTTTCTCAAATAAATCTTTTGAGCGAAAGTCTTTCATTTAGGGAACAAGATAGCTGTTATAATTCAGTACTTAATACACTTCTAACCTGACAATTTCACAATCTCAAAAATCCTTGCTGTGCTCTGACTTTGGTATCATTTGGAAGTTTCAGACAACTTCAGGAAACTCTGCTTTGGTGGGTACAACTATAATCAACTACCACTTTAAGTATGATAATTGCCAACCTGGTTATCCCATAGGAGTTTCCAGAATGTCACACCAATTAAGATGGCAGGCTCATTTTGGGTTTCTGACACTGTAATTTTTTTACTTTTTAACTCCTCACCCCTAGCTGCATACACCATACATACACACACATATTAAAATTCTGTTTAACAAAATTCTTTAAACATGTTGAAATATATTTCTGCCTTTCTGTAGTTTAAAACAATAGGTGTTGCCAAAAATGTTATCAGCACTATCCCTTCCTAAGGATTAACTGCTTCTCAGGAGAAATTAATATAGTTATTGCTTGACTGAAATAAAGTACTTAAAGAACATTGATTACTATTGAATCTAATTGTAAAATCAAAGTAATGCACTTATAAAACCTATAACAAGAGTTCACAGTGAATTGATAACTACATGCAACTGAAACAACATAAGAGCAAATTTATGTGTAAAATTCAGGTTTGTTTCACTATAATGTGAGATACAAATTAATGTTAACAATGGCGTTGTTTAAAAGCTAACATTGTTAGGGCAAATTGTCCTCCAATATTTTAAAAGAACTATGAAAAGTGTTCATTGAATATAGAAAAGCAAGATTTGATACTGATATATTAATCTTTCATATTTCAACAGTAATTTATACATTTTGGCCTCTAAAGAATCACTAAACAACTGGCCAGCAGAAAGGATATCATCTCATCAATGATAAAATTGGTTTTCTTGGTTTCGTTGGCACATTGAAACATTAAGATAACTGTTCTACTTTAAGACCAGCAAAATAATATTGTATGACAGAAACCTTATGTAATTCACTCAAAATGATTACCTATTAACAGTAGACTTGTATCTAATTCTAACAGTGCTCCATGGCATTTTTACGCTTTTAGCATTTTAGTATGTAACAATAGCAAAAAAACCCACTCTAAATGATATAGGAAATACCATTGTCATCATTCATAGTGATACCAAGCTTTCCCTGATCCTTAGATACCAACCTGTTGACGGAAGATTGTAGACAATTGGTTAAGTAGTAATTAAACAATATCCAGTTAAGTGGTTTTTCAAGGGAAATCGTGCACTCAAATACATTCCAGCCAATGGAGAAGACTACCGCTGCCTTCAGTGGGGTCTGCTGGCCAGTCTTACCCAGGTAGTTCAACAGGAGCATTCTGTTTTAGGCACGAAATGAAGATATACTTAATAAGTCAGATTAACACTTTACTATTGAGCGTCCTAAACTTTAAGTAACACAATGGATTCCCCATATGAATTTGTTAAGAACAGTGAAATGAGTTGTTCAAGGTGATCCTGGTTGCAAGTGTACTTATGGATTGATAAGAGATAACCTCTTCACTAAAATACTTCTTAAACTCACCTGAAACCATTTCATGAATATTTTTATCCTGATTGAGGGAAAATTAGAGAATAAGGTAATACCAGCAGACTTTCTGTACATCTTAACAGCCAATTCAAAATGATGTTAATAGAGGAGTGAGAAAAGATTATGTATCTGTGCTTCTCCCACACTTCGATACAGGTATGAGAACCTCCTGACACTTCCGGGAGACAATAGCACATAAAATTACATGTTTGCAGCATCACTTTGTTTCACCAGAAATTAATGAGCCAGGGACAGACTAATTTGCATCCCTGCTGTACATATTTGCAGATGGATTTTATTGCAGCTGCATTTAGATGGCTGACATTCTTTCTTTATTCTAGCCGTTACATTTATCTTATTGCTTTTTGTGGGCCTTAATATTTACAAAATGGCTGATGCCTTTTGTTTGTTTAAAGTAATTCATTGCAAAACTTTATAATAGCGCAAGTGAGGTGCCAAATAAATACAAGCAGTTTAATTTTTTCTAATGGTTTTTCTTCTCTACTTTTGCCACTTCCCATTCTAATCTGTGTGACTTCTTAAAATCTGCATTAAATCCACCTGCAGCTCCTTAAACAATCTTAAAACTTTGAATTTCGCCTTAGATTATTGCATGTTGCAAATTGTTTTCTCATTTTGATGATAACTCACCCGCCCATGGAGACACCAGCAGCCATTAGTGGAGCTTGTGGAAATGTTTTCTGTACATGTGAAATGACTGTTTCCAAATCTTCTGTGTTCGCTGCACAATATGTTCTGGGAGTCTAGAACAAGCCATACAGAGTGGTATAGTGAGTAATTTGGGCTACAGCTTGTGGAAATCAAAGTAAATTATTCTCAGGTGCAACACCTTAAATTAAATAAATTTGGAATTCACTGTTCAAGAAGGCAGCTCACTACCACCTTCTCAAGAGCAAATAGGTACTGGCAAAAAATGGTGGAAATATGAAACAGGAATTTAAAAACTGAATCCTCTTGTGAAAAAAAACCTGGAATTTTCAAATTAATTGTTGGGATTGTTTTCCTGAGCCAGGCTCACTTTCCATATTGTCGTGACCACTGGTCAGAATCATTGGAATTTGAGACATAATCCACAGTGATAACTTCCTGTTGACCAGAGGCATATCAGCCCCTTGTTCACTTTGTAGTCACAAGAGTTCACAGTCCAATCTGTCCATTTTGTATGTATCAGCCACCCTGTGAAAAACACATTTAAGAATTACACATTAAAAAATGTCTATAATGTAGTGCAGTTTGTGTTTATCCCTTTGAAGAATACATAAGAACTGGTTTTTCAGCTCTACTGGACATTTATTTTATTCTCTCATGGGATATGGACATCGCTGCTGGACCAGCATTTTTTGCCAGTACCTATTTGCTCTTGAGAAGGTGGTAGTGAGCTGTCTTCTTGAAGTGCTGCAGTACATGTGCTAATAGGTAGACCCACAATGCAATTAGAGAGGAAATTGCCTGCTTTTAATCCAACATGAGTGGCTTGATGGGCACCTTGCCAGTGGTAATGTTCCCACGTATTTGCTGTTCTTGTCCTTCTCAGTGGAAGTGGACGTGGATTTGGAAGGTGTTGTCTAAGAATCTTGTGTGAATTTTTGCAGAGAGAATGAAAGCTTTTGTGTGTACCAGCCTGGATTCATTGTTGAAAACCTACTCCCTAGTTACTCCTGTGTTGCAGGTAAAGTTCTTCTCTCACTTTGAGTGCTGCAAATCAGTTAAAAAAGGAATCATAACTACTACAGAATCTCAACTAATCTGCAAAACTAAGGATTATGAAACTGATTGTTCAACTACCAATGTCAACATTACCAGTAACCTCAACTGTAACAGCTTTAGTGTTTAACTATCCTTTATTTTCAAACAATTCAGAGACTGATTATGTAGTCTTATTTTTACTTTAAGTTTTTGGACTTACTCTTATTTCTAATCTGTGTGCATGTGTGTTTCATTGGTATTTCTTCTTGTGTGTAGTAATTATTGCACTCACTTTTTTTAATTCATTCAAGAAAGCCTGGTCAAGTTGTCTCCTTTTAACATTTAATAACACTTATTACCGCTGCCAGCATCAATGGTGCAGGCAAAATGCATGTAGTCAAAACGTATTCCTGAAACTGGTGCAAGGATCTTTTCATCTCCAATTGAGGAACCTAACATACGTATGAGGTCCCTTCTGCCATATTAGTTTGTCCTAAGACAGCCAGTCTGGCTGAATGCATGAAAATCAGGTCTACACTGCAAGCAGAATAAAATTCTTGGCAGGCTTCCAACAATAAAAAACTGTGTTAAAGATACTTACCAGAATGTAGAATGAGGAGGAATACACTAGACTACCTCCTGACAACCTTATTTTCTATACCACTGAAAAGTTATATCTTGTTATGTAGTTTGTTTCACCTGAACTGTTTCAATGCCTCTGAAGGATTGATTTCTTTGTAGAGCGTATGTCACTGTTGCTTTACATTGAATCTGTAGGCAGCCTTAACTTTCTTCAGCTGACTGGGTCAGCTTTCAACAGAATGTTTGTGATGTACATCTGCTTTCCTTGCTTGTATCTCACTTTAAACATCTATGCAAATTGATCGTCATCCTGACAAATCTCTAGCAACCATCTTCATATGCTTGCTTTTCTGCTTTCCAGAAAAATGAGTGCAAAGTAGTTCAATGTTTTTTATTTAGAGCACTGCTTTTCTCATGCTGAAACAAGTGTAAACCTTCCATCATGTAGTGTCCTCTATATTTTTAAAAAGTTAATTCAGAGTACATGGGCTTTGCTGACTGGGCCAGCACCTGTTATTCATCCCTAGTTGTCCTTGAGAAGATGGTGGTGAGTTGCTCTTGACCTGGGTAACTCTTTAGGATTAGTGGAGGATTCAATGATGACAATGCCGTTGAATATCAAAGGGTGATGGTTCGATTCTCTCTATCAGAGATAGCCTTTTTTTGGGATTTTTATGTTATGAATGTTACTTACTATTTCCCAGCCCAAGTCTAGATATGGACTTCTGCAGTATTGGAGAAGTCATGAATGTTGTGGAACATTATGCAGTAATTGACAAACATTCCATTTCTGACTTTTACACTTATATCAATAACTCTGGCCTTGATCTCTCTGGGACTCTTCTATAAATTGTCCTTTTTTTTCAATTGACTTTTGCTTAGAAATACCTCTCAGCATAGCACAAAGCTATCAATGTTCTTTAGCTGATGATTAACCACTGCACAAGTTGATAGTTTTGCTGAAAGTAAGTTTCTTTTTTCTCAGTCGATGTTTTCTCACAGTTGGATCATTTGTCCTTTCTTTCATTCATGGGTTGTGGGAGTTACTGGCTGGGCCAGCATTTATTGTTGATTCCTCATTGCCCTTGAGAAAGTGGTGATGAACTGCCTTCTTGAACTACTGCAGTCTATTTGACATAGGCACATCCACAAAACTGATAGGGAGTTCCAGGACTTCGACTCGGCGACTTTGAAGTCAGGATGATTTGTGGCTTGGAGTGGAACTTGAAGGTCATGATGTTTCTGTTTATCTGCTGCTCTTGTCTTTTGACATGGTAGTTGTTGTGAGTTTGAAAGGTGCTCTCTAAGAAGCCTTGGTGAATTTCTGCAGTGCATCCTGTAGTTAGTACACACTGTTGCTACTGAACATTGGTGGTGGAGGGATTGAATATTTGTGAATGTGGTGCCCAATCTGGCTTTATTCAGGGCAGTGTCAAGTTTTGAGTATTGTTGGAGTTGTACTTGTCCAGGCAAGTGGAGAGTATTCCATCACACTTCTGACTTGTGCCTTATAGATGGTGGACAGGCTTTGGGGAGTCAGGATGTGAGTTATTCATTACAGGATTCCTAGCCTTTGAGTTCCTCTTGTAGCCATAACATTTATATGGCTAGTCCAGTTCAGTTCAGTTTCTAGTCAATCATAACCTAAGATAATTTTCTGTTTGATGAGATAATCTTTCAGTTGACCAAGCACAAGATTCTGCTAGATGTTTCAGTGAAGTTGCATGTTGTATAAAATAATAGTTTGATGTCACAAGGAATTAAGGGCTACGGGGAGAATGCGGGTAAGTGGAGTTGAAATGCCCATCAGCCATGATTGAATGGCGGAGTGGACTCGATGGGCCAAATGGCCTTACTTCCGCTCCTATGTCTTATGGTCTTATAGTTCTGATAGGAGTGTTGGCGATGTCTTTAGAATCCATCCAACTTATTAATTTCTTACAGTTTTGGTGAGGAATTGGGAATCGCCTTGAATGTTAAAGGAGGTAGATGCAAGCTCTCTGTCTTCCAACAGTTTTAACAACAATATGTAACTCATAATGTAACTTGCACCTAATTGCTATCATGCAATAAACTACACTTTGTTATGATAGTGCTTCCACTTGTTAAGACTCACTTGTGGTTGTTTCTCTTCTACTGCGAACCAAGTAGATTTAGACCCAGTCAAGGAAAGAGGATTGGTGTCAGTATCTTTCAACTGACAAATGTCACATGGTGATTAGATGTGGACATCATTGCTTAAGCAATGATGAAAGAAGATCTATTTCTCATCGACCACGTGAGTTTTTACAATTCTACTGCTTTCAGGTTCACTCACAGAAAGTGAGGTGTTGCAAGTACTGGAACCAGCAAGCTGTCAGCAGGAATTGGTAGAAAGACCAAAACAAAGGAATAAGCAGCATTCCAAGCTAGATTTGGTATGAAGTGCAATAGAAGCAGTGAGAGCTAAAGAGAACTGAAAAACTAGCTGTGCCTCATGATGACAAGTTTGATTGGGAAACGTGAGTCTGTAGGATTATTCCTGGTTAGGGATTTGGCTAGGAAGTGAACATAAAGGTGCACCTGCCCCCTGCCTCTATTCCTGATGAAGGGCTTTTGCCCGAAACGTCGATTTTCCTGCTCCTCGTATGCTGCCTGACCTGCTGTGCTTTTCCAGCACCACTCTAATCTAGACTCTGGTTTCCAGCATCTGCAGTCCTTACTTTTACCCATAAAGGTGAATATCCCTATCGAGTAGACGGAAGAAAATCTTTAAATTAATAGGGTAACAAAATAACCTAAAAAGACTTAGCCATATAACAGGAGTAATCTCTGCTCATAACTGCTATGATTGTGAGCAGACACCGCAAAGCATGGCTGTTGTTGGTAAATCGATGGCCAAACACATATTTTACACCGAGGTTGCAGCACTGGAAATTAATTATGGTAACAAAAGCCTCTATTTAAAAGCTAACGCAGACATGGTATAACAGAAGAGATAGAAGACTTCTGAGGTTACAACCAAAGAAAGCATAAATTCTGGGCAGCGGAATGTTAATTGCCTACTCATACAAAGATGTTTATGTGATAGAATCACATTAGAAAAGATATTACAATGCTATCTTAAAAACAATTGGTGACCCAAACATCTCAAGATTAACAGAACCTATTTATGAGAACAAAGGTCTCCTGAACTTTAAGTTTGACACAAAAGCAAGTGCCACTGAATTATCAGAATGAATACATGACAGAGGAACCTGAAGTTACAATTTGCAGAGATAAAACCATTGGTTCGGATTGCATAACTCAGTATTAAAAGAAAACTAAAGGCAACTCTGCAAGATAAATAGAGTGAAAGTTAAAACCAGCATTCATTTGAGAGAGAGAGAGAGACAAAATCGGTGGTGGTTTAACCTGAGGGTCACCATGCCTCAGGTGAGGGAGAGGTTGAGAAAGTAGGACCTTCATGATCAGCTGGTACAGGAATTGAACTTGTACCGTCCAGTCCAGAGGCAGTCCAAAGAATATTCACTACGCTGATTCCAGGTATGGAGATACTGTCTCTTTAGAGGAGAAATTGAATAGGTTGGACCTGTACTCATTGGAGTTGAAAAGAATGAGAGATGAGCTTATTGAAAGATACAATATTCTTAGCAGCCCTGACAGGTTAGATGTAGAATAGTTATTCTCAGGTAGATAGATTAGATTACTTACAGTGTGGAAACAGGCCCTTCGACCCAACAAGTCCACACCGATGCGTGACCCACCCAGACCCATTCCCATACATTTACCACTTCACCTAACACTACGGGCACTTTAGTATGGCCAATTCAATTAACTTGCACATTTTTGGATTGTGGGAGGAAACCGGAGCACCCGGAGGAAATCCACGCAGACACGGGGAGAACGTGCAAACTCCACACAGAGAGTCGCCTGAATTGAACCCGGGTCTCTGGCGCTGTGAGGCAGCAGTGCTAACCACTGTGCCACCGTGCCACCCATTTTTTAATTGAACCCACGACCTTGGCGTTATTAGCACCATGCTCTAACCAGCTGAGCTCACTGACCTTCTGGGAAAGTCTAGGGCTAGATGGCATGGCCTTAGCATATATAATCATAGAATCAATGAAGTGCTAAGGCACAGAAGGAGGCCATTTGGTCCATCATGTCTGCAGGGAGCTGTCCTAATCCGCATTATGACTTTGTAGCATTCACTTACCTTTTTCCCATTTCTTTCCATATTCCAACTTAAAATTATTACTCAAGCTCCTATTAAATGACTCAGCTGAACCTGCATCCACCACTTTTCTAGTCAGTGCATTCCAGACTAAGCCACTTACTGCGTGAAAAAAGTTTTACTCAGACCACATTAAATTATAACACCTCTTAACCGCCTTCTTCCCAAGGAAAGCAATCCTGACCTCTCTGATCTGTCCTCATGGTTAAAGTTTCTCATCCATTCTTATGAATCTCTCTGGATTCTTGCCAATGCATTCAAATGTTATGCAGATGTAAACAGATCATAGAACATATAACAATACAGCACAGAACAAGCCCTTAAGCCCTCGATGTTGCGCTGACCTGTGAACTAATCTAAGCCCATCCCCCTACGCTATCCCATCATCATCCAAATGCTTATCCAAGGACTGGTTAAATGCCCCTAATGTGGCTAAGTTAACTACATTGGCAGGCAGGGCATTCCATGCTCTCACCACTCTGAGTAAAGAACCTGCCTCCGACTTAAATCTGTCAGCCCTCAATTTGCAGCTATGCCCCCTCATACAAGGCGACATAATCATCCTTGGAAAAAGACTGACTATCCACCATATCTAATCCTCTGATCACCTTGTATGTCTCTATTAAATCCCCTTTTAGCCTTCTTCTCTCTAATAAGAACAGACCCAAGTCCCTCCTTCTTTCCTCAAAACACCATCTCTCAAGACCAGGCAACATCCTGGTAAATATCCTCTGCACCTTTTCCAATACTTCCACATCCTTCCTGTAATGGGACGACCAGAACTGTACACAATATTCCAAATGAGGCCACACGAGCATTTTGTACAGTTGCAGCATGACATCACAGCTCCGAAACTCAATCCCTCTATCAATGAAACCTAACACACCGTATGCCTTCTTAACTGCACTATCAACCTGGTGGCAACTTTCAGGGATCTATGTACATGGACACCAAGATCCCTCTGCACATCCACATTACCAAGAATCTTTCTATTGACCCAGTATTCTGCTTTCCTGTTATTCTTCCCAAAGTGAATCACCTCACATTTATCTGCATTGAACTTCATTTGCCACGTCTCAGCCCAATTCTGCAGTTTATTCAAGTCCCCCTCTAACCTGCAACATTCTTTCACACTGTCCACCACTCCACTGACTTTAGTGTCATCTGCAAATGTGCTAACCCATCCACCTATACCTGCATCCAAGTCATTTATAAAAATAACAAACAGCAGTGGTCCCAAAACAGATCCTTGTGGCACACCACTAGTAACTGGACTCCAAGCTGAATATTTTCCATCAACCACCACTCGCTGCCTTCTTACAGAAAGCAAGTTTCTAATCTAAACTGTTAAATCACCCTCAATCCTATGCCTCCACATTTTCTCTAAAAGCCTAACATGTGGAACCTTATCAAAGGCTTTACTGAAGTCCATGTACACCATGTCAACTGTCCTACCCTCTTCCACATGCTTGGTCACCTTCTCAAAAAGCTCAATGAGGTTTATGAGACATGACCTGCTCTTGATGAAACCATGTTGACTATCTCCAATCAAATTGCTGCTTGCTAGATGATTATAAATCCTATCTCTTATAATCCTTTCCAAAGCTTTCCCACAACAGATGTAAGGCTCACTGGTCTATAATTACCTGGGTCATCTCTACTGCCCTTCTTGAACAATGGCATAAAATTTGCAATCCTCCAGTCCTCTGGTACTAAACCTGTAGACAATGAAGACTCAAAGATCAAGGCCAAAGCTCCACTATCTCCTCTCTAGCTTCCCAGAGAATCCTCGGATAAATCCCATCTGGCCCAGGGGACTTATTTACTTTCACACCTTCTAGAATTGATAACACCTCTTCCTTATTAACCTCAACCCTTTCTAGTCTAATAGTCCGAATCTCAGTCTTCTCCTCTACAATTTTCTCATTTTCCTGAGTGAAAACAGATGAGGAATATTCATTTAGCACCTCTCCGATCTCCACAGGTTCCATACACAACTTCCCACTTCTGTCTTTGACTGGTCCTATTCCTACCCTAGTCACCCTTTCATTCCTCACATACCTATAGAAAGCTTTAGGGTTCTCCTTTATTTTACCTGCTAAAGACTGCTCATGTACCCTCCTTGCTCTTCTTAATTCTCTTTAAATCCGTCCTAGCAAATCTGTAACTCTCCATCGCCTCATCTGAACCATCTTGCCTCAATGTCACATCAGCCTCCCTCTTCTGCTTTACAAGCAATACAATTTCCTTAGTAAGCCACAGTTTCCTTACCTTATCACTTCCTCCCTGCCTGACAGAGACATACCTATCAAGGACAGGCAATATCTGTTCCTTAAACCAGCTCCACATTTCAATTGTCCCCATCTCATGCATTTTGCGACCCCATTCTATGCCTCCTAAGTCTTGCCTAATTGCATTATAATTGCCCTTGCCCCATCTATAAATCTTGCCCTATGGCATGTACCTATCCCTTTCCATCGCTAAACTAAACGTAACCGAATTATGGTCACTCTCTCCAAGGTGCTCACCTACCACTAAATCAAACACCTGGCCTGGTTTATTACCAAGTACCAGATCCAGTGTGGCCTCCTCTTTTGTCGACCTTTTGACATATCGTGTCAGAAAACCCTCCTGCCCACATTGGACAAAAATTGATCCATCCAAATATACTAGAGTTATAGCATTTCCAGTCAATGTTGGGGAAGTTAAAGACCCCATAATGACCACCCTGTTCCTTTCACTCCTCCACATCCCTGGAACTTTGTGGAGGCCTATAAAAAATTTCCAGTAGTGTGACCTCTCTTCCTGTTTCTAACTTAAGTCCATACCACCTCAGTAGACAAGTCCTCATCAAAAGTTCTTTCAGCCACCATTATACTGTCGAACAAGGCCACACTTTCCCTCTTTTATCACCTTCCCTGATCTTAATGAAAGATCTAAACCCTGGATCCTGGAACATCCACTCGTAACCCTGCTCTATCCATAAGATTCCAGAGTTTTAATGAATTTATTTTTAAAACTTACCAACAATTCCTCTCCAGACACTCCTCTGTTGTTGAAAGTAACAGATCTAAAAGGAAGCCAAAAAAATATTTTTGTGCATGTTCCACCAATATTTAATTTCAAAGTCTAAAAAATGAGAATATTTCCCAAGGCATGACATATATAGAGATAAGTTTCATTAATGGAAGGAAAGATAGCTCGGAAGGCCATTGATGTCCCATTGAAGTGTTGGCAGAAGGTTTTGAAGGATCTTTTCAAGAGAGTGTGTGTTTTCTCACGAGCTCTTAAAAACTGAACAGTTTATGCTTGCTGACATCAGTGGAGCTTAATTAGTAGGTTTGACTTTAAGTTACCTCAGAAAATTGTTAAAAAGCTAATAAGCTTAACTTTCAACTTTGATAGGGGATCAAGACCATAAGGTTATAAAGTGTAAGAGCAGAAGTAGACCAGAAGGGCCTGTGCCCGAAACGTCGAATCTCCTGTTCCCTGGATGCTGCCTGACCTGCTGTGCTGTTCCAGCAATAAAGTTTCAACTTTGATCTCCAGCATCTGCAGACCTCACTTTCTCCATTCAGCTATCAGGTCTGGAATACCATTCAGTGAGATTATGGTTGATGTGATAATCCTCAATTCCACTTCTTCTTCCCCATGACCCTTGATTCTCTTCATGATTAAAAGTTTCTCCTCAGCTTTGAAAATACTTAACAGTCAGACCTCTACAGTCCTCTGTGATAAAGAATTCCACAGATTCACCACCTCCTGAGAGAAGAAATTCCTCATTACTTTCCTAAATGGACAACCCTTTACTCTAAGATACCCCTTATCCTTCTAAACTTTTCCAACAGGGAAAACAACCTTTTTTGCATCTACCCTGTAATTTCCCCTAAAACTCTAGTTTGTATCATTAAGGTTCCTTCTCATTCTTCTAAGCTCCAATGACTATAGGCCAACCTACTCTACCTCTCCTCACAAGACAATCCCTATATACCCAGGATCAACCCAGTGAAATTCCTTCTTTGGACTACCTTCAAAACTAATATTTCTTTCCTTAGATAAAGGAACAACTGTTCACAATATTCCAATTATGGTCTAACTAGCGCCTTATATAGTTTAGTAAGGCATCCTTATTTTTATATTCTATTCCCTTTGAAATAAGATCAACATTCCATTTACCTTCCTTATTAGCTGCTGAACTTAGAACATAGAACATAGAACAAAGAACATTACAGAGCAGTAAAAGCTCTTCGGCCTCAATGATGCGCCGACCTGTGGAAACAATCTGAACCCCATCTATCCTACACTATTCCATTTTCATCCATATGTCTATCCAATGATCATTGAAATGCCCTTAAACTTGGTGAGTCTACTACTGTTGCAGACAGTGCATTCCTTACCCCTACTACTCTCTGAGTAAAGAAACTACCTCTGATATCTGTCCTATATCTATCACCACTCAATTTAAAGCAATGTCCTCTCATGCTAGTCATCACCACCTGAGGAAAAAGGCTCTCACTATCCACCCTATCTAATCCTTTGATTATCTTGAATGTCTCAATTAAACTACCTTTCAATCTTCTTCTCTCTAATGAAAACAGCCTCAAGTTCCTCAGCCCTTCCTCATAAGACCTTCCCTCCATACCAGGCAACTTCCCAGTAATTCTCCTCTGAACGCCCTCCAAAGCTTCCACATCCTTCCAATAATGCAATGACCAGAACTGTACGCAATACTCCATGAGTAGCCACACCAGAGTTTTGTACTGCAGCAGCATGACCTCGTAGCTCGAAAACTCAATCCGTCCACCAATAAAAGCTAACACATCATATGCCGTCTTAACCACCCTATCAACCTGGGTGGCAACTTTCAGGGATCTATGTACATAGACACTGAGATCTCTCTGCTCATCTACACTACCAAGAATCTTACCAATAGCTCAATACTCTTTATTCCTGTTGCATCTTCCAAAGTGAATCACCTCACACTTTTCCGCATTAAACTCCATTTGCCACTTCTCAGCCCAGCTCTGCAGCTTATTAGGAACTCAAATAAATTCAAGTTTAGGATTCTCACAGAATGGTGGTGGAAAACATTTTTAGATGCATTCCAACATCCTTCAGTACTATCCACAACTCCATTGGCTTTAGTGTCATCTGCAAGTTTAGTAACCCATCCTTCTACTCACTCATCTAGGTCATTTATAAAAATGACAAACAGCAGTCGCCCCAAAACAGATCCTTGCAGTGCACCACTAGTAACTGAACTCCAGGATGAACATTTCCCATTAACCCTCTGTCTTCTTTCAGCTAGCCAACTTCTGAACTTGTGTGTTAGTTTTTCATAATTCATTCATGTTGACCCTCTGTGCTGTAGTCTTTCTCCATTTACATAATATTCATTTCCTCTCTTCATCCTGTCAAAATGCATAACCTCACATTTTCCCAGTTATATTCTATCTATCAAGACTTTTCTCACTTGGTTAACCTGCCCATATCCATTCTGCAGCCTCTTTATTTTATTCTCATCATCTGCCTTACTGTTTTTGTGTTATTAGCAAACTTGGCTATAGTACATTCACTTTCCTCATTCAAGTTATTAATATAAATTGTACATAATGGTAATAATGTTTTCAACAAAAGAAAAATTAGGTGAGGTGTTTCACAGAAGGTCGGTCTGCATCAACACTCTAAACATTCACCAAGTTTGAAAGTTACTTTTTTGATGTTACATTAAAAGGAAACAAATTTCAAGTGATCTCAACTTACTTTTAATAAACGTTTTGACGTGCAGAGATTTTCTATTTTTACAACAGAGTATAGGGGGATTAAAATTCACAATAAGCTCTGAAATCCCTTCAATGCAGATAGAGGCATATTAGCCCATTGAGTCTGCACCAACCCACCAATGAGCACCTTCCGATCATTATCCCCATAACCCACATTTACCATGACTCATTCACCTAGTCTGCACATTCTAAGGCAATTTAGCATGGCCAATCCACCTAAACAGCACAACTTTGTAGGAGGAAACCAGCGCACCCGGAAGAAATACAACAGACACAAGGAGAACAGGCAAACCCCACACAGAGTTGCCCAAGACTGTAATCAAGCATGGGTCCATGGTGTTGTGAGGCAGCAATGTTAACCACGGTGTCACCATTCAGCCCTATGAATTGCTATCAATGATAAAAATAATTGGTTTAGGAACTCAAATAAATTCAAGTTTAGGATTCTCACAGAATGGTGGTGGAAAACATTTTTAGATGCATTCCAAACTGATGGATAAATTCTCTGCCATTTCAGAGCAGAATCCATTTCTGTCCATTTTTCCATCAGATAAATTTCCTTTTATAAAATGTACACTTTGTACTACAGCTATAGAAACTGTTAAAGAACCCTACCAGGAATGGGTCAGTTACTGTCTAACATTCGAAAGTAGTCATTTCACAGCCATTAGATACTCAATTTGCAAATTCAGGAAGCCTAGTCTGTAATAACCAGCTGCTAGAGCATGACACAGACACAGAAATTAATTAGAAATAGCAACTCTAGCTGACAGTGGTTTTCCTATTTTGTGGACACTGAGGCAAACTGCAACATGTTTATTATTGGTTCACGGTTAATTCATGAAACTAGGGAGCACTATTGAAAGATTCACTTCACCTTTTTAGTGCAGAGAGTGAGATGGATTTCTTTTCCCTCAGAGGTTTGTGCAACATTGGAACTCTTTATCTCAGAAGGCAGTGGAGGTGGGAACATTAATATTTTTAAAGTTGGAGCTAAATAGATTCTTGTTGGGCAATGGAATGAACATTTATCAGGGTAGTTGAGAAAATGAAACAAACAGATCATCTGTGAACTAATTGAATGGTGGAGCAGGCTCAAGGGACCAAATGGCCTTATTCTGTTCCTAATTTATTTGTAAGAGTTTGAAAATGGGATCTGGGGTCTTATATGTTTGATATTTTAGCGACAGATTGGATAATTAAGCAGGACAACTATTTTGATGGTTTTGCTGCAAGCTGGTGTTGATAACTAATTGGGTATAAGTACTGATGCAGCATAAACCACTTCTGGGATTGTTTTGTTAATTTTATTTATTTGCTTCATGCCCTTGAGAGAAAAAGGCATCAGATGCAGCAAAAGACATCGGTGCTGTGCTGATCATGCAAAATAACTGCACCTGACTAAAAACACCTCTCAGCAAATGTAAAATCTAGAATATGACACATTCAGTTATAAGATACAATACACATCTTCAAAGGTGAGGCTATGCAACATGGCTGTGAATCAACTTCTTAAGTTAGATTTGTTAAAATAATTGCTTGGTAGTACAGAACTTGAATATTGTTGAAACATGAGACATACAATGGAGCTTTTCATTTTAATTCATCAAAACAGATGCAAAAAACCAACTTCCAAATGAGCATCAAATCATACTGCATGAGAAAAAGGTGCTTATTGGTTAACAAATTTATTCTAATTAGTTGATGTGTCACAGAAAATGGACAAGAGAAGTATTCTCCCCCGCACATTTGTTTAATTCAAACCAAGTGTTATGCTGCACATGTTCCTTTTTACAGCAGAGGACAAGTCTGTATATCTGAATATGTAGTCTTTTCTTGTTAGTTTATGGGATGTGGGCATTGCTGATTTGACCAGCATTTATTGCCAATCCCTATTTTCCCTGTGGAAAGTAGTGATGAGCTGGATTTTTGATTTGCTGCCGTCTTTGGCCTCCATGGGCACTCACAGTGCTAATAGGAAGGGAGTTTGAGGATTTTGACCCAAAGAACCATCAATGATAAAGTTCCAAGTCAGTGCTGTACGGCTTGGAGGAAAACATGTTGGGTAGATGTGGGATTGGAGGTAGGAAGGCCACAATCTTTTACAGCACTTCCCACCTTTCCCAAACACAGACCCATTATTGTGTGGCTATAAGATACCACCCATAAATTGATAATAAGAATTGCAACCAAACATAAAGAAAAATCATGTGAGTTATAAAAGGGGCCACTGGTTCTCTTTAAAGCATTTTACATTATTTCACAAAGTCAAAAATTAAGTGTGACATGTTTGCTTGAAGTTGCAATTCTCCTAGAAAGAGTACAGTGTCCATAACAATATGGAATTATAGTAAACAATGAAGTATTTTCTATATTTCACTGAGAATTTTGCTCGTGAAATGGATAGCTCATCAAGAAATGTCCCAACTTGGTATACCCACCTTGGAAAACGATTGTTCTGAATGGCACAATATACACTCTGGGGAAATGGGGCAGGTGGAGTGCAGGTGATCACCGGATGGCATCACCATATGCATACCTATTATTGTCTCCTGGTTCTCATATCCCTGCAGAATTAGTTTAAAGTCTCCCCAACAGTATTATTATAACATCCCTCAAAGAACTCAGACTCTATGCTGGTGCAGCATGTCTGTCTTATACAGGTATCACCTCGCCAGAGCCACACCCTTGTCCTAAGAATTGAAAGCCTTCCCTCCTGCACATCTTTATAACTACATATTCTTCTATCTTATCCTGTTATTTCTTCACTCACTTGTGCAAGGAGTTGTGAGGTCATGGTGCAGCTGTACAGAAATTAGGCCCCTTTTCAAATACTTTTCAATTCTGGTGTCCCTGCTATGGGAAAGATGTTGTGAAACTTGAAAGGGTTCAGAAAAGATTTATAAAGATGTTGCCAGGATTGGAGAGTTTGAGCTATAGGGAGAGGCTGAATAGGCTGGGACTGTTTTCTCTGGAGTGTTGGAGGCTGAGGGGTAATCATATAGAGGTTTATAAAATCATGGTGGGCATGGATAGGGTGAATAGCCAAGATCTTTTCTCCAGAGCAGGGAAGTCCAAAATTAGAGGGTGTAGGTTTAAGATGAGAGTGGAAAGATTTAGAATGGACCTCAGTGACAACTTTTACATGCAGAGGGTGGTGCATGTATGGAATGTGCTGCCAGAGGAAGTGGTGGAGACTGCTACAATTACATAATTTAAAAGGCATCTGGATAGATATATGAGTAGGAAGGGTTTAGAGGGATATGGGTGAAATGCTGGCAAATGGGGCCAGATTAATTTAAAGATATCTGGTTGGCATGGACGTGTTGAACAGAAGGGTCTGTTTCCATACTGTACAGCTTCATGATTCTATGACTTCAGTCAAAAATCAAATGACACCAGGTTATAGTCCAACAGGTTTTCTTTGACTATGCAGATCGGAGTTGGCTATAGTGAGTGCTAAGATGTTAAAAGGCCTGCATTTGTTCTCTGGAACTTCATCCCAATTGTTTTATTATTAATTGGGCCCTCTAGCCTTCACACCTCCCACATCATTGCATTGTACCTTCCCTTTGTGCCTTATCCATGCTGCTCATGCCTCCCCCATGGCCCAACGTAGCTTCAGTGGTAACTTAATACCAATGCCTGCCAACATGCCACTCACCAACCTTTTGCCCTTACCATGACCAGCTTCAGGAACCATGTTGAAATGAAATACAGTTTAAAAATTCTATTACAGCTTCTCTAAATAAACATTCTGATTAATGAAATCCCATTCAAAGTTTTAAAAGCTTCTCAAACTTTAATCACATAAGAAGATGCAGACTTGTACTCATAAAATCACATCAATGACAGGTAACTAATCCATTAATAACCTCTTTGACTGTCAATCAAATTGATAATTTGCAGCCCCCTGCTGGGATAATTGTTGTAGGAAGCAGAATTATTAACAATGATATGATGATAGCCCTTGAGGTCAGGTCAACAAATGTAGCTGCAGCCAGGGAATTAAGTAATGTTACAGCTCGAGTTATTTTAACTTTTATTGGCAATGGTAGACTGCAAATTTTTAAAGTACTGGGAATTTAAATAATTTCACAGTTTGACCTTTTTAAACTCTCAGTGACAGGCAGGTATTTTCAACTTTTAAATGGTTGGATATTTTAATAGCCTGGCAGATTGGTAGTTCTGTATACCTTATCCATTCTTTATGGGTGTTTACTTCTTCTCCATAAAATCATGACTCCCACTTTGCAAGGTAAGGTCCTTGCTGTGATGGACTTTCTGCGAATTATGAACTGAGTTCAAATGGCTTTGCTGAATCTGGGTTTCAAATGGCTTTGCTGAATCTGGGTTTCTTTCAAGTAAGAGCCATACCAGCTCCTTCCCTCTACCACCAAACATATGATCTGTTGGGATTGGTGCGGGGGTGGGGTGGGGGGGGGATGCTGGGAGGGAAAGGGGGCAAAGACTTCCAGATCCCTCTCCCATCTGCCATTTTCAAAGGTCAGAGGCTCCATGACATGAAAGTCTGGCATGAAGTGGATAAGGTGCAACATTCAAAATTCCAGGTCAAATGCCTGATGATTTTTACATTGTTTTTGATGTGTGTAAATATGAACTGCTTACAGTAGCTGTTGATATTCAGTATTGAGATCTAACTTGGATTGAATTAGGCATAAGCCCTGTCTATCATACTTGTATTTAAATAAACATGTAGACTTGCTATACCTTCTGTAAATATTAATAACATCAACTGAGTTAATACAATTTGGATTAATCAATTTGGCTGATCTAACAAAGATCACATTATTGCTGGAGAGAATAACCTTCTGAGACTGGTATATGACCTTAGCTGGAAGAAAGTAAATGGAGCTATACCCTGCATTAAAACTTCCTTACCTATTTTTGGAATCCCAGCGCTAATATTTTTGTTTTGAGAGACATAAAAGATTGTTGTTTGCTCTCCACTGAGTGGAAAATTATGCATGGACTGGAAACAAAAAAATACAAGACTCAAGAAACTGTTACCTGTATCCAAGTATTTCGCTCTGTTTAACCATGTGCAGTATATACGATTCCTTACTTGTTCCCGTAAGTCCAGGTAAGATAAGGATAATAGGTCTTGTAGCAGAGATAGGATACAATGCATTCTCATCACTATCATTCCAGTCCAAGGAAATATGTCCACCATCTGGCGTCTTAATAAGTTCACTGAAATGCAGAGATAATAAGCAAAATAAATATGTAGCAATTTTCAATACACTATTATACGGCAATCTCATTTTCTTCTTTTCTTCAGAACCTCATTAACTGATATAATCATTGGGCCAGATTTTCTGAGGAGCGTTAACAATACTTTGTTGCCATTCTGCTCTTTTTTTATTAGTAGAAAGTGAGGACTGCAGATGCTGGAGATTAGAGTTGAGAATGTGGTGCTGGAAAAGCACAGCAGGTCAGGCAGCATCCAGAGAGCAGGAGAATTGATGTTTCAGATATAATCCCTTCATCAGAAATGAGGCTTGTGGGCCGGGGGACTGAGACATAAATGGGGGCAGGGGTGGGAGCTGGGGGAAGGTAGCTGAGAATGCAGTAAGTAGATGAAGATGATGGAGAAGGTGATAGGTCGGAGAGGAGGGTGGAGCGGACAGATGGGAAAGGTGATGGACAGGTCAGGAGATTGGTGGCGAGTTGGAGGCTTGGGACTGAGATAATGTGGGGCGAGGGGAAATGAGGAAGCTGTTGAAATCCACATTGATCCCATTAAGTTGTAGGGTCCCAAAGTGCAATATGAAGCATTCTTCTGCCAGGTATTGGGTGGTTAGGGTTTGGCGATGAAAGAGACCCAGGACCTGCATGTCCTTGATGGAGTAGGAGGTGGGGGGGTTGAAGTGTTCAGCCACGGGGTGATGTAGTTGGTTGGTGCGGGTGTCACAGAGATGTTCTCTGATACGATCTGCAAGGAGATGTCCTGTCTCCCCAATGTAGAGGAGATCACAACGGGTGCAACGGATACAGTAGATGACATTGGTGGAGAAACAGATAAATTTCTATCAGATGTGGAAAGATCCTTTGGCGCCTTGGACGGAGGTGAGAGGAGTGGAATGGCCGCAGGTTTTGCACTTCCTGTGGTGGTAGGGGAAGGTGCCAGGAGTGAGGTTTGGGCTGGTGGGGACATGGAGGGAATGGTCTCTCTGGAATGCTGATAGGGGTGGAGAGAGAAATATAGATGTGGAAAGATCCTTTGGCGCCTTGGACGGAGGTGAGAGGAGTGGAATGGCCGCAGGTTTTGCACTTCCTGTGGTAGGGGAAGGAGCCAGGAGTGAGGTTTGGGCTGGTGGGGGCATGGAGGGAATGATCTCTCTGGAATGCTGATAGGGGTGGAGAGAGAAATATATCTCTGTTGGTGGGGTCCATTTGTAGGTGGTGGAAGTGGAGGAGGATGATGCAATGTATGCGGAGGTTGGTCGGGTGAAAGATGAGGACCAGAGGGGGTTCTGTCCTTGTTGTGTTGGGAGGGGTGGAATTCAAGGGCAGTGGTGCACTGGAGGAGATGTGCTGAGAGGGCATCATTGACCATGTAGGAAAAGAATTTGCAATTTTGGAAGAAGGAGGCCATTTGGGATTTTTTCAGGTAGAATTGGTCATCCTGGGAACAGATGCGGCAGAGGCGGAGGAATTGAGAATAAGGGATAGAGTTTTTACAGGAGGTTGGGTGGGAGGAGTTGTAGTCTAGGTAGCTGTGGTAGTTAGTGGGCATGTAGTAGATGTCATTGGTTAGTCGGTTGCCGGAGATGTAGGTGGAGAGGTCCAGGAAGAGGAGGAAGGTGTCCGTGATGGTCCAGGTGAATTTGAGGTTGGGGTGAAAGGTGTTGGTGAAGTTGATGAACTGTTCAACCTCCTTGTGAGAGCATGAGATAGCGCCAATACAGTCATCGATGTAGTGAAGGAACAGTTGAGGAATGGTGCCAGTGTAGCTGCGGAAGATGGACTGTTCCACATACCCATAAAAAAAGGCAGGCATAGCTGCGGTCCATGCCAATGCCCAGGGCTACTCCTTTGATTTGGAGGAAGTGGGAGGATTGGAAGGAGAAGTTGTTAAGGGTGAGAACCAGTTCAGCGAGGGTGTTAGTGGAAGGGTACTGGTTGGGACAGGGTGAGAGGAAGAAAAAGAAAGCTTGGAAGCCTTCATCGTGGTGGATGACCTACCTACGTTTGGGACACTACCCACACACTTCACCTCCTCCAAGATTTTCATTTCCCCAGCCCCCAACACCCCATCTTCACCATGGACATCCAGTCCCTGTACATATCCATCCACCATGACGAAGGCCACCAAGCCCTCCGTTTCTGTTTCTCTCACACTGTCCCAATCAGTACCATTCCACCAACGCCCTCATCAGCCTGGCAGAACTGGTTTTCACCCTGAACAACGTCTCCTTCCAATCCTCCCACTTTCCCCAAACCAAAGGGTAGCCATGGGCACCTGCCTGAGCCCCAGTTATGCCTACCTCTTTGTTGGATACATGGAACAGTAAAATCCAGATGGCCTCCTTCTTTCAAGATTGCAATTTCCCTTCCCACGTGGTCAACGATGCCCTCCAGCGCATCTCCTCCACTTCGCACATCATCGCCGTTGAACCCCATCCCTCCGAATGCAACAAGGACAGAACCCCGTGGTCCTCACCTTCCACCCCACGAAACTCTGTATACATTGCATTATCCTCTGCCACTTCCGCCACCTACAAACGGACCTCACCACTGGAGATATATTTCCCTCCCCACCCCATCAGCATTCCAGAGAGACCATTCCCTCCTCAACTCCCTCACCAGACACATGCCCCTTCCCCCCGCCCCCCCTTCACCAGCCCAAACCCCACTCCCGACACCATCCCCTGCTACTGCAGGAAGTGCAAAATCTGTGCCCACACCACTGCCCTCACCTTCACCCAAGACCCCAAAGGATCTTTCCACATCAGACAGAAATTTATCTGTACCTCCACCAATGTCATCTATGTGTCAATTGCACCCGAAGTGGTCTCCTCTACATCGGGGAGACAGAACGCCTCCTTGTGGATCGTTTCAGAGAACATCCCTGGGACACCCACACCAACCAACCCAATCGCCCTGTGGCTGAACACTTTACCTCCCCCACCCATTCCATCAAGGACATGCAGGTCCTGGGCCTCCTCCAACGCCAAGCCCTAACCATCCGACGCCTGGAGGAAGAGCACCTCATATTCCGCTTTGAGACCCTGCAAACACACATGATCAATGTAGATTTCAACAGTTTCTTCATTTTCCCTCGCCCCACATTATCCCAGTCCCAAGCCTCCAACTCGGCACCGCCCTCCTGACCTATCCATCACCTTTCCCATCGATCCGCTCCACCCTCCTCTCCGACTATCACCTACCTCCTCACCTTCATCTACCTATTGCATTCTCAGCCACTTGCCCCCAGCCCCACCTCCCTCCCATTTATCTCTCAACTCCCCCAGCCCACAAGCCTCATTCCTGATGATGCCCAAAACATTGATTCTCCTGCTCTTTGGATGCTGTCTGAACTGCTGTACTTTTCCAGCACCACACTCTCGACTGCACACTTTCTTTAAATTATGAAAGAGCTCTGCAATGCTGACAAAGGATTCCAATCAAACTCCTTCAGAAATACGGAGCTGTATTTTAAATCTGAAGGTTTGTCATTGTATAGGATAGCTAGGGAGGGCAAACATGTTCCCTTTCTCACATCAATCGATCTCTGAATTCTGTGATTTATCCACCTAGCTTAACTGACAGCCACTTTGCCCACCTCATTGAAAGGGGTACATCTAAGTTAAATGTGAAGTTAGGGTACTGAGAGGGTGGGTGTCAGATGGTAGAGTGTTAGGTGGGTAAGGTATGGCTAAAGATGTGCCAGGTGACTAGAGTGGGGATATTGGGGCCAACAGTGTGGGAAGGGTTTACTGCTGCATACTTTGAGGATGGGGGTTAGGGAAAATGTGTCAGATCGGGCGGTGAGGGAGTCTGTTGACGGACGAGAGGTTGTCCTTTGATGGTGGAGAAGGGTGTCAGAGGTCTCCGGACCACCTTTAAACCAGCAGAGTTCGGACCCGAACAGGACAAACAGTACAGACTACAGATTCAAAAACACCAGCAACAGTTCTCCTTCAAGATCCTCCGCTCCACGCTTGCAGCAATGCGCCGGCACCTAACCTCTCTACAGTCTGCCCTGCCTCAGCTGAGGGCCACACTCTCTCAGAATTGCAAAGGACCCACTCAGTACTACATCCTCAGGAGAATTCATACTCTCAACAAACAGGAGAATTCATACTCTCAACAAGTGATGGGAAGAGTGTCAAGTCTTAGATGGAGTGGGGATGTTGAATCCTGGGAGGAGAAGGGATGGTCTGATGTTGAGTCCAGTGGTGGGAGAGGTCAGATACATCAAATTGAGGAGAATGTCAGGTCTGCTGATGGGGAGTTTTTGGCTCCTGGGAGAAAGGGTTCTGTTGAGTTATAGGTCGACAAAATTAAAAATCCCATGACACCAGGTTATAATCCAACAGGTTTATTTGAAAGTACAAGCTTTTGGAGCACTGCTCCTTCATCAGGTAGCTAGTGGGGCAGGATACATAGGACACAGAATTTATAAGTAAAGAATCAAAGTGGCATGGTGGCTCAGTGGTTTGTACTACTGTTTCACAGTACCACGGTCCCAGGTTCAATTCCAGCCTCAGGTGACTGTCTGTGTGGCCCTCAGCTGAGGCAGGGCAGACTGTAGAGAGGTTAGGTGCCGGCGCATTGCTGCAAGCGTGGAGCGGAGGATCTTGAAGGAGAACTGTTGCTGGTGTTTTTGAATCTGTAGTCTGTACTGTTTGTCCTGTTCGGGTCTGAACTCTGCTGGTTTAAAGGTAGTCCGGAGTCCTCTGACACCCTTCTCCACCATATAAGGACAACCTCTCGTCTGTCAACAGACTCCCTCACCGCCCGATCTGACACATTTTCCCTAACACATTCTCCCCATGTGTCTGTGGGTTTCCTCCCACAGGCCAAAGACCCGCAGGTCAGGTGAATTGGCTGTGATAAATTGCCCATAGTGCTAGGTGCATTAGTCAGAGGGAAACGGGTCTGGGTGGGTTACTCTTTGGAAGGTCGGTGTGAACTGGTTGGGCCGAAGGGCCTGTCTCCACACTGTAGGGAACCTAATCTTATCATACAACGTATGTGATATATTAGATAAACTTAGATGGCTGTTAAATCTTTAATCACTAAGATTGGGGATCCAGGTTTCGATCGATTAATATGCAAGTCTCAGTATTTCTTTCAAGTCATTGGCCCGAGATAACTTAAGGTTTTATCAATATGTGAAAAAAAAGGAGACACCTCAGTTCAGACAAAGCATGAAAGGTGTAAGGTTAGACTCTGTCTGTATCCCAACCAAGAGTCAAACTGGTTTTATTTCCAAAGTAGGAATTTATAAAATGTCATATTGACTGGCTGCCTCCAGATTGTGTGCTTTTTGAACAAAATAGAGTGTATCTGCAAATACAAATTCACCCCATGCACTTATGTGTATGCCTATGAGAGAGAGAGTGTGTATGTGAGCGCGCGCACAAGTGTGACTGAGTATATGCCTATGAGAGGGTGTGTGCGTGAATGTGTGTGTGTGTGTGAGACGGTGTGTGTGTATGAGAGACCGTTTGTGTGAGTTGTAAGTGTGTTTGTGTGTGAGAGTGTGTGTATGTGAGAGTGTATAGTGTCGTGGGGTCACCTGTAGTGTGACCTGAGCCCAAGATCCTGGTTAAGGCCATCATATTGGGTACCGAACTTGGCTCTGTTCGGTGACTCTGCGTTGTTGTGTATCCTGAAGTTAGCCTTGAGGATGTTCACCAAAGATCTGAGGCCGAATGTCCTTGACCGCTGAAGTGTTCCACCACTAGGAGGGAACATCCCTGTCTAGCGATTGTTGTGCACTGTCCATTCAACCAAACTCTACATGGTTTTGCCAATATACCATGCCTCAGGGCATCCTTGCCTGCAGCATGTGATAGATAATGTCGGCCAAGTCACATGAGCACCTGCCCCAGACATGGTGGGTGGTATCCCCATGTGTAATGATAATATTCTTGATGATGCTCTTGTAGTGGTTGCCATGATAGAGTTGTGGTTAATGTTGTCCTCAAGGCTGGATAGTTTGCTGCGAACAGTGTTCTGTTTAAGGTTTAGTAGTTGTTGAAAGGCTAGAAGTGGAGATATGGGATGATCTTGGCGAGCTACTCATCCTCATCAATTTTCAGGCTGCCAATACTTCCTGGGAGCAGAGAAACTATGCCATGTTCTTCGTATCATGCAGATGCTATGACAACAGATGCATGGACACTGCACAACAATTGCCTCATAGCTATGTTCCCTTCCAGTGGGGGAACACTTCAGCAGTCAAGGACATTTGGCCTTGCATCTTTGGGTGAGCATCCTCCAAGATAGATTTCAGGATACGCAACAATGCAGAGTCTCCAAGCAGAGGATGATAGCTAAGTTCGGTACCCATGAGGGTGACCTCAACCACGATCTTGGGTTCATGTCACGTTACAGGTGACCCCACCACTCCATACACTCACAATTACACACACACACACACAAACACAATCACATGGGTCCTGAAACAAAATTGAGGCCTGTCAGTGCTGGGCCACGTCCCCACATGTTGCATTTGAGTGACATGCATCAAGTGGGTATGGAGTTGGGTTAACTGTTTGCATGCCAAACAACCTTGTTTATGAGAAAAAAAAATTCACAAAAAAATCCTTCAGACTTTGGAGCTTTTCGGATTTCGGGATTTTGGATAAAGGTTGCCTACCTGTATTAATTGATCGAAACCTTCAGCCCCATACTAAGTGATTAAGGACTTAACAGCCATCTAGGTTTGTCTATCACATCAGTTGCATGGCACTTTGATCTCTTACTTATAAATTATGTGTCCTATGTATCCTGCTCCACTAGCTACCTGATGAAGGAGCAATGCTTCAAAAGCTTGTACTTTCAAATAAACTTATTGGATTATAACCTGGTGTTGTGTGATTTTTAACTTTGCCCACCCAAGTACAACACCAGCATGTCCACATCACAAGTTCTAGGAAGATAGGGTGTTTGTTGTGTCAGTTTGTAGGGGTTTCAAGAGGTCTGGGAGGGATGTAATGGTAGGGTGGGTAGTTGTGGACGGTGGGTTGGTATGTTGGGTTGCCTGTTTATTAGTTATGAGGAATTAAACCAGGTTTTAATGCCGTAGTGTTTCCTGAGTAACTATTTACTTGACTATTTATTTACTCTCCAAATTCTCCGATTTTAAATGGATGTTTTGAGAGGTGAGTCTGCTACTTCAGAGATTCCTCAGAGCCTCAGTGCACAAACCCCAGCCATAGTGCAGAAATAACTATTTGGCTGTTTGCAATATCCTGGGCTCGGCACAAGTGTAATCCATTATTTTGATTATTATTACTTTTTTGAGTAAACAATTCAGTTGAATGCAACAACTTGTCTGCCAACAAATTCAAAGCTTTTGGATTTAGATTTAACTCAGATTAGAATTTTCTGAAACTGTAGTTTGAAAAAAAAAGCCAATTTTATGCATTGTTTCAAGTCTCCATCAATTTAATGATTTGCTTAGCAATTGAATCAAGAAAGAAAATTTTTAAACAACTGAAATTATAGAATTTGTCAAATACTGGTTAAAATATAAGCTTTTACATAAGCTGAACAAAAAAAAGCAAAGTTTTAATGATTGAATCCAAGTTCTGTGTCTAAACATTTTGCTTGAATTGGAAATTTGCAAGATCAGAAATCACACCACACCAGGTTATAGTCCTGGTGACTATATTGAAATCCAAATTGTGTGTAATTGGCAAAGATAATTTTAAAGTGATTTTCTATGTGAAATAATATGGTTAATTTCTGAATATGCATTGGTACAGGACAATGTTAATGTACAATAAACAGAAAACAAGTGAAGCATACTTTTTGTATTTCACCCAAGGTTTGGCGGTGATGAATGGCCTGAGCAGTGTCTGGACTCTTGCTTCCCAGCACCAAAAGGTTGGATAATAAGTCTCTGTTACCACAGGACAATACCTCTGTAGAAACTGAGATAATGTTTCTGCCCCTGTGATAAGCTGTGGCTTCTGTAATAAATCAAGTTGTAGCATGTCAGCAATTTCATGACATTTATTGGATTTATAAGAAAAGTTAACAATCATTAGAATTCCACAATAATAGCAAAAAAACGATTGCGTTTCCAGTTCATTGGAACTAAGTTTACAGAATTTTCTGTTTTATTTTATATTTTCATTGTTGTGTACATTACGATTTTTAATGTTGAAAAACCAACCTGTTTTACAAGTTTTACAAATAGATTCAGAGAAATGTGTTCTGTTGTTGAAGCTTTGAGGAACAATTTCTACAATCCTGATTAACAAATAGTGTTGAATTACATTGTGTGGGTTGTTGTATGGGTGTACCAGCTCATTACACTCAAGATTTTCATGTTATTAAAAAAGTAAAGTAAAAAAAAAGTGTCATTTCTGTCAAGTTTCATGAAGTATCCTCTCTCTCTGAGGTCTGACAAATTTTCTTATGCTATTGCTCTCAGCCCTCAGAATTACTTACCACACTCTATGAAGTCTCTCTTGCATGAAGCTAGCTAGAATCTACTACTCATCATAGGTGGAGGAAATGAGCTGAAAATGTGTTGCTGGAAAAGTGCAGCAGGTCAGGCAGCATCCAAGAAGCAGGAGAATCGACGTTTCGGGCATGAGCCATTCCGGCAGAAGGGCTCATGCCCGAAATGTCGATTCTCCTGCTCCTTGGATGCTGCCTGACCTGCTGTGCTTTTCCAGCAACACATTTTCAGCTCTGATCTCCAGCATCTGCAGTCCCCACTTTCTCCCATAGGTAGAGGAAATCCCTACCACCTAGATATTCTGGAATAGACCAACATTCCTGGGGCTGGCAACAACTTGGAACTTCAGCCGCACCCCTGGCCCAGCGCTGGTGTCTGGTTGTCCAGATGCCCTTCACTGGCAGACAGAAACCTCCCTTACCTCTATTTAACCACCAGTCCACACAGCCCAGCTATCATTAGCTACATTGCATCTTCCCACCTGCCTAAGTCACTACTAGTTTTCCTTAATACCCACTATAGACCAGTATCTTGTGATTGTTGAGGGTACCACCACAGACTCAGAAGTCTTCAAACAATTTAGAAGATTACCTTTTATTTACAAACACCAAAAATGAACAGGAAGTAAACAAAGACAGGCTGCATTTCCCTTCCAGAATGGAATCAAAATGCTTGTATCTTCTGCAACAACTATTTTGCAGTCAATGAATAACCAGTGTACTCAGCTCCCATCTACACAAAGTGGGTTTGAATTAAATCCAGTGTGTCTTGTAGCACTTGATGCAGCTGCAAATGTCTTTCATTAAGTGATGTTTCCCCTGTTCAAAATTCTCATTGTCCTCCTTGAAAGACTGTTCCTGCACGTGCACTTTTAAAAATAATCAATCACATCCCCTCATTGTCTACTCAATTGCGCAAAGCAAAGCAAGTTAGGATAATGTGGCGCATCCTGTTTGGAGTATACTATGTGGCCCAAGAGACCATTCCAAGCAACAAAATCTCACCTTCAGCAGGCTAGTGTTTGCTTCACCGTATCCCTGGTTGAGGCATGGATAGCATTGTATCTTCGCCACTCATTCAGGGGGTTGTGAAACGTCATGAGCTATGGCCACAGAGGAATGTCCTTTCCCCTAGTAACCAGCCTTATTACGATCCTCGACCATCAAACATAGCAGTTCTTCAGTATGTAGGAGTCATGGCAGCTGCCAAGGCCGTAGACACAAAAGTGGAGCCAGAAATCACAGATCATTTGCACATTGATGAAATAGACTCCCTCCTATGGAACTCCTCTGTATTGCGCTATGTCCCTCTCAGTGCAATGTGTGGGCATTTGATGGCATCCTGCATCTATGGGGAGCCAGCAGTGTTGACCAGATCTCCTGCCCAGACTGCAGCACTCAGTACCTCAAAGGGGAACAACATAAACAGGTATGATCTTTCACAAATGGCATTGGTGACTATCTTGAAGGATTTGTGGGTGGACAACTGAGAGTTTTCACAAGAGTGCCCAATGGCTCCTGGAAGGAGTCAGTTGCATATATGTTCAATATAGCTGTCACCTTCATGGCCATCAGGATAGCCACCCACTCCTTTAGGTCACAGGTACTGATTCATCAGCTGGCACTGTTCAGTCAGGGTGACTGGGGTATATATAGCCTGTGCCAACATTGCACCTTGATCATATGGAGGAAATAACACTGAAGACAGAAGACCCTGGCTCTCCTGGGATTCTGATGCAGCATGAGAGGCCCTACAGCTTCTGGAAGCTCTGGGTTCTGTGCCAGTTTGCTGCTGCTCCTGGGCCTCTCGCATATCTGTTCCAAATCCATTCCCTTATCTTTTTTTTGCAAGTTAGCCTCTGCAACTATTATACCTCCTTTTGGTCTGGAAACATCAGTGATGATTGCAGTGGATCTGAGCTGGGATCATAAGCAACAGAACAGGTTCTTATTTATGAGAAAAGTCAGTGCTGGTATACTCTACAAATGATGACTGAACCCACTTTTCCATACAATGACACATGAAGCATTCTACAAGGAGACCCATGTATTGAATTATTATGGCACTTGAGTGGAAGGGATGGTCTACTATTCATGTGGCAAATATATAGCAGTGCAGTGTAAATGCTCCATGTGCACTGTAACTTCTCTTTCCAGCCCCACATCACGCAAAAAGATAATCATATTCAGTCAATCATGAGTTCTAAATCTACTCCAAACTCTTATCTGTGGATGTTCCAATCCTACTGCTTCAAATCCTGATAGCAGCCTGCACTGACCCTTTATATTCTATTTGATGTGGCTTTACAGTTGAGTTTTGGGTGCTCCTCTCAAGAGTCCATTTAAATTTCAATTTTAACTTTAATTTTGTTCATGGGGTGCAGGTATCACTAGAAGTGCCAGCCAATTCATTAAGTGGCTTGCTTGGCTTTTTCAGTGAGCAGTCAACCACATTACTGTAGATGTATTGGCACACTAGGCCACATTTTCTTCCCTAAACGATTTTACTAACACTAGTGAGTTTTAACCACAATTGTTAGAGATATTAGAGATCAACTTTCAATTTCAGATTTTATGTATTGAATTTCAATATTTCCAGCTTCACTGTGGTTGAATTTGAGCCCTGCTGTGAGATTGAACACATGCCTCTGAGGTGCTATCCTGAGCCTCTGGATTACTAGGTGCTGTGATATTGCCATTGTGTCATCACAATCTTTCCAGTTGGATTCTGAACTGTGTTGGAAAGAACTCCACTGCCTGTATCTGTCACTTGTTTTGGCTACCTGGTGGTAGGCTTCTGTTGCACATAATTGGCAGGAAAACAGCACACCCTTAGCAACCTACTATTGCTGATTTTTCACAAGAAAATATCAGCTCTATTGACACCAGCAAGAATCCATTTGATTTTTAAAAAAAATATTATTAGAGATTGATGGAATGGTGCTCTAATGACAAAATTGGACCTGTCTTACTTTATGGTGTTAGTAATAAAGGAAACTATATCCTTGGATTTATAGGCTGAGCTTCTTATCCTTCAAGAGTGACAGCACTTTGTATAGGACCTCAAACTAGAGGGGACTCCAAACGTGATGAAACTTGGAAAGCAAAATGGAATTCACAAGAAGTCACTAGTAAACATTTTATGGCAGATCCAATGTGGAAAATTCCTGGTTTTGATCTTCTGCAAAGCTTGTGGTCACTCTGAACTTCATCCACGTAAAGTGTGATGGATGCAAATCTTCATTACAGAAACAAACAGCTCTTTCCAGGATGTGGTGATAGAAACCCAGTACAGACCATGGGGCACGGAACAAATCAATACCCAATTCGTAAATATAAAGGAGGCTCCAGTCAATCATTTCACAGTAATATACTGCACTATACCTGATAACATTATCTGACTTAACCACCTGAATGTAGAATTGTAGTAGTGCTCCACGTCCCCATAAGACAGAAGACGGACTAAGACGGTGGAAGAGTTCCCAATGTGGATTAAAGTTTTTTTGGTAATGGAAGGATGTTGTTAATACTTTACATTTCTTATTTCATCTAACCTCTTGGACATGAAGTACAATGTGTTTTGTCCTCTATAAATTTGCATAAAAGTAAAACTAACTTGTCCCTTTCTAATGTTCCCTTCCATACCTAAGACTGTGCTTCCATTCTCCATGTTAAGTGCTGGCTGCATTTTGGTGCTTGTGGCATGCATCGACAACTCCGATGTGACATGCAACAAACACCAGTTTAGTTCTAGGGTGTAGCTCACATGCAGTTAATGTCTGCTGGAAGTATGCAGAGAAAAGCAGGTGCGATCAGCACCAGAGTTTACAAAGAAATCTGTTAGTGTGTGAACACAGGAAGCACATTTTACAGGTCAATGTTGTCTCATGACTTATTCTATGGCAGTTTGCTACTTCAGTTGCGTTTCAGCCAGCATGACATAGCAAAGGGTAACCTTTGGGCCACCAGGCCTAAATGACGATGACAACCTTGAAGAAGCCTACAAAATCTCTCAATTCATGATAGAATCTGTCACTTGCTGCATTACCTTTGGATTTGGAGCCACTGTCACTACTGGAGCTGAGCAGCAGGAGTACAGGACCCAGGCAGAGAGGAACAATAAAGACAGTCTGCCACTTAGACGACCTCTTTCTGCCTGGGTTGTACTTAAATTTACCTGGATTGATCTTCCGTAATTACACCGGCACCACTCCCCACCTCTTCCTCCGCTACATTGATGACTGCATTGGCGCCACCTCGTGCTCCCGCGAGGAGGTTGAGCAATTCATCAACTTCACCAACACATTCCACCCTGACCTTAAATTTACCTGGACCATCTCTGACACCTCCCTCCCCTTCCTGGACCTCTCCATCTCCATCAGTGACGACAGACTTGACACTGACA